>NC_057814.1:225585466-225704822 GCF_018294505.1 Triticum aestivum | reverse complement strand
GCGAGGAGACGGGCCGGCGGGGGCCAGGTGCGGCCACCTGGCGCGCTGTGAGTGGGCGAGGGCGGTGGCGGCTGAGGCATCCGGCGGCGGTGGACACGTCCGGTGGCGGCAGGGCGATTTGATCTAGGGTTAGGGTGGTTTTTGCCCGAGATTTTGGAGGGGGGAGGTATTTTATAGGTAGAGGGAGATAGGAGACTCCAAATGGAGCACGGTTTTCGCCCACATGATCGTGATCGAACGACCGGAAGCATGGAGGGGACTTAGGTGGATTTTGGGCTGTTTGGAGGGGGGTTTTGCTGCAACACACAAAAGGACTTTGCGGTTACCCGATTAACCGTTGGAGTACCAAACGACCTCCAAATGGAACGAAACTTGACAGGTGGTCTACCGGTGGTATACCAAGGCAACTTGACAAGACTCGGTCCATTCCGAGAACGTTTAACACCCGCTCACGAAAAGAAACAAGAGGGACGCGCCTGTGCGCGTGGGAGTGCCAGATTGCAAAACGGACAACGGGAAAAATGCTCGGATGCATGAGACGAACTCGTATGCAAATGCAATGCACATGATGACATGATATGAGATGCATGACATGAACAAAATGCAAAACGAAAAACAAAACCCGACCACGAAGGGAATATCATAACACATAGCCGAAAATGGCAAGAGTTGGAGTTACAAATATGGAAAATTACATCCGGGGTGTTACACAAGCGCAAGGCCGTACCCTGTAGTGCCACGGATGTAGCGCAAAATGCACTTCACCATGGCGGAGAGGATTTAGGGCACGCAATTGCGGGGGCACGCGGATTCTGTGTCGTTGATCCGCGCCAAGATTTGCATATTTACGGATGTATAGACAAATTTCTATTTTCACTTTTATCCATAATGTGTTTGTATATCATGCGAATATACATGTTTGTGTGGGGTCGTATAATTGTTCCGTGGGGTGCCTAAACAATGCAAAGGGGAAATAACAAACACTTATAGAATAGATAAGGAAAAACGATTAACCATGCTCTAGCTCTGGTTCTCGTTGTGCTTCCTCTTTGTTCTTTTGAGGGTGTCGGCGGGGTTTGGAGACGAGTGCCATACTCATTGACAGGGAGCTCGTTCTGAAAGAGCCCATGGAATTCCTCCAGCGCCAGCCCCCCTGCTGATTGCGGTTTTGGAGAAAGAGGCATCGAATCGCAATCTAGAGTGAGTGAGTCGTGGGATTCCAGTGGTTGACGATGCATGTGACTTGATCGGAGATGCGGCCGAGGACCCACCGGATGATGCACCAGTCCAATGCGTCCAGACCAAGTCATGGAGGCGAGTCCGGGCGTCCATGGAGCCGTCGACGTGGTCCTCGAGGTTGAAGGACATCAGCAGGGTGTGGAAGAATGTCAGCCATGTGGTGTAGTTGGCGACACCAGGTCGAGGACGACGTGCACCTGGGAGGGTATGTTCATGGTGAGAATGTTGGCTAGGGACACCAATAGAGAGGTGGAGGAAGAGGGCTCAGTGAAGGGTTTTGCGTCGACAAAGGGGTTGCTGCCGGAGGCATATGAGAGATCTGAAAGATCCATGGCGGAAGTGAAAAGGAGGATTGTGGGAAACATGACCAGTCTGATACCATGTAGAGACGAGAGCACACGCGATGGTCGAACTTACGGTTCTATTCAACAATGTTACGTGTATATACAGAGAGCAGCCCATACAAGCGAAAATGCTCTTTAGAGCTCGGGCTCCATGGAGCCCGAGTTTGACTCGATCAAAATTCAAATTTTCACGTTTCAAAATTTTTTGAAAAAAATACACACATACTTAGAGGCATAAAGCATATGTGTGTAAATTTTCAAGAAGAAACACCTTAAAATGAGTGCTACACAAAAAGAACAAATATGAGGCTTTTTAGTAGATGCACTATTCATCCTCAAAGTTCATGAATTTGTTTTTTTTTTGCACAGATCGCATTTTAGGGTATTTCATCCTCAAATTTTACACACATACACATAACACCCTTGTTTACTTGTATGATTTTTTCAGATTTTTTTGAAACTGAAAAGTGCGAATTTTGAATTTTTCAAAAAATCCGGCCTCCATGGAGGCCGAGCTCCAAAACGCCCTACTCCCCATACAAGTCTCTAACCAACTGACTAGCTAAACTCTAGGAGATGAGCTTATCCAATCGTGGTTAGTGGGAGACGTTGGGCGGCAATGTGCAAGTGTGGACTGGTTCCAACATATTTAAAGGTTGAAATATAGTAGTGAATATGATTTTACACGCAACCGAGTCGGTCTTCATATTTTCTGGCGATCACGTCCCTGTCCATTATGAAAATTATGCCTGAGTTGCTTTCAGTACGACACTGAAAGCATAAACCAAGTCTAACAAGCGGGATGGGAGTAAAAGGGACCGACTAAAAGGCAGTCGCCTTAATTCAATTTGGTTTGGTCTTTTTATTTCTGTCGTGTCCAACAGAGTTAGCTCAGCTGGATGGTGAGAAACAAACGAAGGTTTGACGTGTACATGCAGGTGCAGCTCACCCAATGGGTACATGACAATGAATTCGTTCACATACCCGGCATTTACATGGTGTATGTGTGTGTCTCTGAACTAACGTACCCTCTTGATAAAGGGAGACACAATTAGTGGCATTGGTATTACCCTTTAAAAAAATATGAAAAGCAATAAAACAAATAATGACAAAATTTGCATACAATTTACACGTAATTTGTGTTTTTAAAATATACAAGAATAAACATATAATAGTGGAATTTGCACAGAAAAGAAAGTTTTCTAATAATGAATAAATTAGTTACAATGGCATTGCCATTAAAGAAGAAGGACATGAAAAACAAAATCAAAATCAAAATAATGATTTTTTGTAAAAAAAAGAATGAATTAGTGGCATTGATATTACCCTTTAAGAAGAAAGAAAATGAAAAGCAATTAAAAAATATCAAAAAATTGCACACCTTTTATACATAAATTGTGCTTTTTATAATACACAAGAATAAACATAAAATAGTGGAATTTGCCTGAAAAGGAAAGTTTCCTAAGAAGGAATAAATTGGTGACATTGGTATTACCATTAAAGATGAAAGAAATAAAATAAAAAACTGAAACTAAATAAAAATAGTGAATTTTTTCTAAGAAACGATGAATTGGTACCCTTTAAGAAGAAAGAAAATGAAACAAATACTAATACAAAATCAAAATAGTGAAGTTTTCTAAGGAAGAATGGATTACTAGCATTGGTATTATGTTTAGGAAGAATAAAAATGAAAACAAATCTAAAACAAAACACCAAATTAGAGAAGAAAGAAATTAAAATAATAACTAAAACAAAGTAAAAGTAATGAAGTTTAATATGCAACAATGAATTAGTACATTGGTATTATCTTTTAAAAGAAGAAGAAAAAGCGTGCACACAACCTTGCACTGAAATTGCACTATTTTATAGTATGCAAGAATAAACATATAATGTTGTACTTTTGTATATATTTTATATTTACACTCAGCCAACATCCCAAATATACCCAAAAGGACTAATAAAGAAAAGATCAAGAGCAAAACACATAAAAATGAGAAAACGGGAAAAAAATCAAAGGGAGAAAGGGGTTGGCTGGGCCGCACAAGTAATGGGCTTTAACTAGCCCATCAAGGAATTGACTGTCCCAAATTGGTGTCAGTCAAAAGAACCAGCCCAAAACAATTCAGAACAGTCCAAAAAGAATATGAATGATATTCCAAAGGAATAACTAAAAAACTTAATAAAACTAATATGACTGCCATAGAGGGTCCAATGCTAAATAAAGAAGTATCTTCCCGGGATGGTAGAATATCTTCTTTAAAAATTAGCTTAATGCGTGACTTACCTAAAATCAATTTTCAGGTGACATGCATATAGCTAAAGTGCTAGAATTTTCAGACAATCATGAGTTTAGCTGTGTTATATCGTTGTTTGGGGCTGAGCATCCCTTGACCTTCTGCTCTAGGCATCATTCATACCACCTTTCGTTCGTGTGATGTATTGTACCACCTCTTTGTACTCATTTCACTCACTTCTATCAATGAAAAGATACGCAGTTTTTGCGTGGCACGGATGAACTCAAAACGCAAAACTGATGTGTAATTATTCTGGAAGCAATAACTAGCTGAATTTACTTACACTTTCGTCAACGACATCGTGGTTAATTATCAAATACTACTAACAATCACTGGTCTCGTATGCAGTAGTCGATGTACTGGTAGCTAGGAGAGAACTACAGCTTTGCTGAGGATCCAGAGCACGAGGGTCATCTCGAAGGCGAAGATGGTGTGGAGGAGGCCCCTGTCGAGCGTGAAGCCGAACAAGGTGATCCCGCCACTGTTGTGCCACAGGTACGTCACTGAACACACAGCAAGCACATCAACAAAGTTAGATTGTTAGATTAAGAAAATTCAGAAATCGATTGCTCCATTATTCCTTTATATATCTTCCTAAGAAAATAGTTTTGTTACCAAGAGCTTGTCTGCTTTTGTAGTCACATCCTGCTCCGGGGAGCAATGGCGCCGTCAGAGCGACCGGGTCGATGTCGCTCGCCGAGGTGCTGACGCCTGGTTTGCCGTGGTGCAGAGCGGCGGACACCATGCGCATGTGCCACTGGCTGGCGATGGACACGATCCGTTGGGCTCGGTGCGTGATCCTGGCCGCGCCGAACAGGCACATGAAGAACCCACTCAGCTGCACCGACGAACCAACCTGCAACAATGCAGCAATGCTTGTATTACTTTCCAGGCACGTACTCGCTCATGGACACATGGTGGTACTCTCCGTACGTACAAGGAGGTCGCCGGAGTTGGCGAAGCTCTTGCCGTCCTTGGAGGAGAGGGCGACGAGCAGGGCGCCGAGCTGGCTGACGGTGATGGTGACGAGGCAGCAGATGATGAACACCCTGTACCGGTGGCTGGTGGCCAGCAGCTGCGTCCGGATGCGGCGGTGCTCCACGAAGATCTCGTCGGCGGCGGCGCACGCCTCCGCGTCGAACATGTGGTAGATCCCCTCGAAGCGCAGGATCTGGAGCTCGCAGGTGAGGCGGAACAGCACGCACACCAGCAGGAACACCCCCGTGCGGTACACCCACGACGCCACCGTGGCCACCAGCGCCACCCCGCGCCACGGCACGTGCGGGAGCGGGAGCGGCGGCTCCACGCGCACGGTGGAGAAGAAGAAGACGGCCTTGTGCGCGGCCTCCACGCAGAGGGCCGGGACCAGCAGCGCCGCCAGGAGGCGGAACGCGCGGTCCAGCTCCCGCTCGTAGCGGCGGCGGACGAACGCGGTGTCGTCGCGGAGCCTCCCGTCCAGGAACAGCAGCTGCCGGAGGCCGCCGCAGCGGCGGAAGAAGACGGCCAGCGTGACGAAGGAGACGGCGGCGAGCCCCGACGCGGTGAGCGTGGCCACGCGGTTGAACGTGACCGCGGACGCGGAAGCCGGGGACAGCGAGGCGTCGGCGCGGAGGGAGGCCGTGACGGCGGCGGGCACGGCGAGCGCCAGCGCGAGGAAGGCCGTGTACGAGGCGGCGCGCGCGGCGGGGGAGGAGTGGTCGAGCGCGCACCACTGCAGGAACACGCGGAAGCTGCGCAGCTCGTCGTGGATGACCGACTTGCTCCGCGCGTAGGCCGGGTCCAGGAGCAGCGAGCTCTGCTCCTCCTCCGACGCCATGTGTACGGGCTCCGGCTTGCCCACGCCGTGTCACCGCCGTAGGCGCTACTGACTCCGTTGACTCGCAGTTTGGCCCGCGCCATGTATATAGCAGCGCTCGGAGAGGAGAGGCCGGAGATGGATGGACGGGGGGAAAGGAGAGGCGCGGGGAGGGGAGCTCGTGATGATGGTTCACAAGGGCGGCAAGGCGCGTGACGCATATGAGCGCGCGGCAAGATGTGTGACTGGAAAAGCTACGTGCAGAAACGAAGCTGGAAAGGCTCGCGGGCTGCATGGACACCGGGACTCACACGGGAAGGTGCTGGTCACCACCGGCCGGCCTCAGATTGTTGCCTGTGGCTGTGGACGAACGGAGTAGTTCTTGGTCAAATGTTGTGTCAAGTGTCAACGTGTGGCGGGGCGGCCGAACAACAGTGTTGGAGCACCTCGGCATGGACTGGTCTACTGTAGCATTTGTGGCTAGGAGCTCTGTCCATGTGATCTGAATCAATGCCCTGAACAGATTTACGCAACAACAAAAAAACACTTTATAAATAAAACAGTGTAAAATCTTCAGAAGTTCAGGTTTGTAGAAAATAACTCAGAGTAAAATACACAGAACCACCACTTTCGTGTCATAGCTCTCGGAAAACCACCACTCTTACAAAACGTGACACTTTGTACTGCACCGAAATTTTGATAGTGGCAAAAAACACTGAACACAAAAATGATCTCGTTTTGACGTGGCCAATCGCGTGCGGGCCGACAGCAGAGACGATGCGCTGCTAGCGGCTGGTAATGGTCGTTCAGAAGCGACTGACTCAACTCGGGCGAAAGCGGGCGGCGCGGGCTGGTCGACGCGCTGGCCGGCTGGCTCGTTCGTCCCGTAGCCAGTCGGTCCATGGGTCCGCTCTTTTTTTTCAGGTAGCCGTCGGTCGTTCGCAGCGTAGCCCTGGCCGTTCTGTTTCACATTGAATTCAAAAACCCTTGTCTTTCCCCCACTGCATTCAGTACCTGTCACTTCACTCGCACAGAAAATCACCACCGCTCCTCTTTCCTATCCTCCTGCCTCTATTCTCTCACCACCCACCACTCAATGTCGACGCCGCTGGCACCGCTGGCGCCCTTGCCGATGGCGAAGTCGAAGCTGATGCGCAGTTGGGAGAGGGCCACAGACGACTGGGCCGGCGATGACCCAACCAAGAAGGCCATCGGCAGGGACCTCGCCGAGCGGTTTAAGAGCTTGCTCGCGCCCGTCAACCACGCAAGAGGCCTCTTGCCGGTGTTCACGAATGACGAGAGGGCAAGCGTCTTCTAGGATGGCCGCAAGGCCATGCCGGCGGTAGCGGTCCTCGTGTGGTGCATGCTCGAGTCGATGTCCGGCCGCTGTAACACCCTGGATTTTGGCTTTTTCTTTTTCTTTTGATTTCATTTGAGTTATTGTTTTGATTTGCTTCTCCATGGCTCTGTGATCCAAAAACTTGGGAAGATCTTGTCTTCCTAGGTTTCATAGTGACTTGTCATGCTCTAAATCATCCCAAGACCCTGTCATTTCTCATGCTAGCCCAAATCCCAATATTCTTTTTATTGGGAATATTCCTTTTTCTATTAAAGGAATAATCCATTTAGCCCTAGGTTGTGAAACAACCTATATTTCTATCACTCCCAAAATTCCCAAATAATTCTCATAAATTGCTTGGGTCATATATTCCACAGATATGTCAAAACCCTTCCTTGGCATCATCAACGATAATTCACAAATATTCATTTTCTCATTCTGCCCTAAGTGGTTTTTTCAGAAGGAAGTGTCATTTATCTTTGCTTGATTGATGTGATGACCTCGATTCAATCGTACACTAATCATACACGCAAATGTGTACGATCAAGATCAAGGACTCACGGGAAGATATCACAACACAACTCTAGACAGAAATTAAAAATAATACAAGCTTTATATTACAAGCCAGGGGCCTCGAGGGCTCGAATACATAAGCTCGAATACACAAGAGTCAGCGGAAGCAACAATATCTGAGTACAGACATAAGTTAGACAAGTTTGCCTTAAGAAGGCTAGCAAAAAAGCATCTATGATCGAAAAGGCAAGGCCTCCTGCCTGGGAGCCTCCTAACTACTCCTGGTCATCGGCGGTCTCCACATAGTAGTAGGCATCGGCGGTGGCATCTGACTCCTGGGCTCCGACATCTGGTTGCATCAACCGAAAAGAAGAAGAAAAAGGGAAAAGGGGGTAGCAAAGCAACCGTGAGTACTCATCCAAAGTACTCGCAAGCAAGGATCTACACTACATATGCAACATTATCAAAGGAAGGTTGTATATGTGGACTGGGCTGCAGAAATGCCAGAATAGAGGCGAGGGCCTAGTCCTATCGAAGACTAGCATCTTCAGCATCTTCAAGCATCTCCAATGGTCTTGGAGCATTAGAAGAGTACATAATAGCATAATATAAAGTAGCGGTGGTGTTATCATCCTCACCCAGAGATCCTTCCTCGACTCCCAGCTCGAAAGCAATCCCAGAGCCATACTATCCATTTCTCATCACAAGTGTCCAGTTCTAGTTGTATCGATCGGGATACAACTCCGAGTGTCCGTTACCGTAGGACAGGCTATCAATAGATGTTTTCTTCCCTGCAGGGGTGCACCAACTTACCCACCACGCTCGATTAACTCCGGCCGGACACACTTTCCTGGGTCATGCCCGGCCTCGGCCAAACACACTTTCCTGGGTCATGCCCGGCCTCGGCCAAACAATACGCCGCAACCCGACCTAGGCTTAATAGAGAGGTCAGCACGCCGGACTAAACCTATGCCCCCAGGGGTCATGGGCCATCTCCTCGGGAACTCCTGCACATTGCGAACGCGGCTGGTGAGCAGACCTAGCTACCTCCTTAAACAAGGCAGGTGCTTACGCAGTCCAACCCGGCGTGCGCCGCACAGTAGCTGACGTCTATTAAGCTTCGGCTGATGCATACGACGCAGAACGCCCATACTATGCCCACGTGATGGTTAGTGCTATCAGGCCAGAGGCCCCTCGGATCAAATATCCAAATCGTAGTGGATTAGGAACGCGCGGTAACAAGCAGAGACTCACGAAAGATGTGCCTGTTGCCCCGTCTTGAGGACTTGCGACAAGGGCTAGGAATGCCCAGCCACGCCTCGTAATTATCTCGCGGGCACCCTCCAGGTCAACCCGTCTCCACATCACTCGCGGGTACCCCTCAGGGTCGACCCGCCTTTCCAAGTAACAGTTGTAAAGTCCAAGTATCCGTGTGTCCAAACATCAAAGGGAAAACCCGAGGAATCACCCCTGGCGAATTCCACTCGATGTAATAATCAAGGTGAACGTAAGAGGATCCACCCTCGAGGTTCACACTTGAGGGGTTGCACGACAGAGCCGTATCGGAAGTGGTTAAGGAGGAAATCACCCTCGATGACCACGACCGAATAGCTACACTATAGAGATCTCATCAGGAGTGATGTAAGAGGTTCCACCCTCGGCACTCGATGGTAACTCTGCAGAGTTGAGAAACAAAAGGGGCGTGATGTGATGTGAGGTGTTGGGGCCTGGTCTTCGATCCCGTTGATCGGGTCTTTGATGATGAAGCAGGGGCAACAAGGACAAGGTGGGGGTCACTGGTGGATCACTAACCAACCTATACTAAGCAGTTTAGGATAAGCAGGTAGGTAACAAAGCAGGTTACAAAAGCAGGCTATGCATCAGAATAGGAGCAAACAGTAACAGTAGCAAAATCTAATGCAAGCATGAGAGAATGGAATGGGCGATATCGGGATGACCAAAGGGGAGGCTTGCCTGGAAGCTCTGCTGAAAAGGAAGAAGTGTCGTCGTCGACGTAGTCGATCACAGGGGCATCATCGGTCTCGGGGTCTACCGGAGAGAAGTGGGGGAAGAAACAGTAAATACATAGCAAGCAAGGTATCACAAAGCATAACATGGCAATATGATGTGTCGGGTGTGACCTAACTTATGTCTACACGATAAAGGTGAAGGGGGAAAACAACCAGGAATGTTTTCCCGGTTCCGGACCTGTGTCAGCCAGACAGATGACCGGAGGGTGAATGTTCCATGTTCAGATAGTTAGAGGCATCTGACAGGTAAACGGACCGCGTATTCGGATTCATCTCGTCGTTCTGAGCAACTTTCATGTAGAAAACATTTTCATCCGAGTTACGGATTATTTTCTTTGAATTTTTAAAGTTCTAACAATATTCTGAAATTGTTTTAATTAATTAATTCGAAACATTTTAAAAGTAAAAAGCTAGGTGTTCCCAAAAAGGTACCCAGCAGAACAGCACAGAGGCTGACTGGTGGGGCCCTGGTCAACTGTTCCAATCAAGGCTTGACTGGACCGTTGACTGGTCAAAAAGTGAACAGTGTAAGAAGGGCCCGCATGCCATTCTCACAACAGCTAAACTAACAGTTAAATTAGTCTAAAAGTAATTAGGGAAATTAAGTTTTAAATAGTTTAATTAAACCAAAATAATTAAGTTAATTAATTCACTAATTAATTAATTAAATTGTTTATTTATTTACATTACTATTTCTTAAACATTTTTATTTTCGTTTTAGGGGTTGGGCCCACCGGTCATTGCCTCAGGTGCCTTAGCGGGCAAAACTGCGCGGGCGTAGGCGTAACGGGTGGCGGCTAATGCGGCGGGCGCCGGACTGGGCATGTCCAGCCGGAGCCACGGCGAGGGGCACGAGCGCGCGGCTGGCGGAGCGGCGCGGAGCCGTTGGCCAGGGGCGGGCCGGAGTAGCAGGCAGCGGCTAGCACAACGAGCGGGGGAGCGAGGCCGTGCACATGCGAGCGAGACTGGGGCGCAGCGACCGCATGATGACTGCGGCCACGGTCAGAAGCACGGACGGCGCGAACGGCGGCCTACGACGGTGAATCGAGGAGGGGGGAGGAGGAGGCCGCTCACAGTGTTGTAGGGGAAGCTCGGGGAGGCCGGTGGTGAGCAGCCCGACGGCAACGGCGTGCGGCGAGAGGTCGGGGCGGCCATGGGCGGAGCTCGAGGAAGATGGGCGCGGTACAGCATGGAGAGGAAGGAGGCCGGTAAGGGCAGTGCTCGAGGTGGCCGGAGGCGTCGGAGTGGGTCGGAGAGGAGGCCGACGGCGAGGTGGTGGTGGCAGGGCGGTGAAGCATCGTTAGAGTGGCTGTCGCTTGCGACGATGACAACACGAGGGCGGAGGTCAGGAGGGGCGGCGCTCGGCGCCGGTTGGCTGCAGCCCCAGTGGAGCGATGGGGGTCCTCGGGCGCGGGGGTGCCGGGTGGAGGGGATCGAACAGGGGGCGCCCCTCCTCTGTGCGTCTGCGTGTGTGTGTGTCGTGGGTGACGGCGCGGGGAGGGAACGAGGGAGAGTGGGGATCATAGGGGGGGGGTGTGGGGTGCAGCAGTTAGGTCACGGGGGGAGGGGTTAGGTGTAGGCTGGGGGTGGGCCGGCCTGGTGGCCTCTTGGCCAGTTGGACCGGTTGGCCATCTGGGTCAAGGCCCAGCAGGGAGGGGGAACTTTTCCTTTTGTTTTTTCTTTGCCTTTTCTTTTTCTGATTTCGCTTTTATGTTAAAATCAGAGACAACTAGGGAAAAGTTTGGCTACCAAAATACTTTGAAAAAAATGTGGGACTAGGCCACTTAAATTCTATCTAGTATTAGGCACTGCCACAAAAAGTTTGGGGCCATCAGGAGTTGTCCAAGCATTTTTAGAAAATGAAAAGGACATCTTAAATACTGCTGGACTAGATAATAAATTCCCAGGGGCAATTTGGGAATTTCAAAAATGTTGGCTTCAACATGACAAATATCTAGGGATTATCTGCCATAGGATGAACCATTTTATTTGCATGAAAGAAGAAGCAAATATTTGACATGCAATTAGAATTAGAATTTGAAGCAGATTTTGGACAAGTGGCATTTTGGCATGATGATCATGATGACATGACCTTCATTAGGGGGAGATTACTGTAGTGTGATGCTGGGGATGTTACTAAATCTCCTCCACTACAAGAAATCTCGTCCCGAGATTTAAGTGGGGAAGTAAGGAGTAACTTCGGGTGAACTGACCCTTATAGGGTTAATTATCTGGTGAACAATGCAGGGAATGTGACAGAAGTATCTCTCGAGTTGAAATTTAAGAAAGTCATCGAGAGCAAGTTAAAAAGGTGTAATAAGAAGCTTCAACCAGGTAGGCAATCGTTCGATGTCTGAAACGGAGTGTGAAAGGAGTTTAGAGCATCGAGAATAACTATTGAATCTGATATCAGAACAGATCACAAGAAGGCGGCACGTGAATTACATACGAAACCAAGCGTGAGGAACAATTTTGGAAGACAGGGATGTACAGAAGAGTCGGTTTCGATCCAGTGGAACTGTGGGTTATGGGCCCACCATGTGGGTTAAAAGCAGGAAAGCGCTAATCATTTTGCATGGTCATGGTAGCAAGGCATGGCAGAGGATAGCCTGTCAGTTATGTTGGCAACAATGTTGGTACCAAGGGCGAGGGACGAAGAGAACCATTTTCCTGCTCGTTGAACGAGGCGGACCAATAGGCAAAGTTCTCGTCCATCGGGGGTTACCAGGATGGCATCAGCAATAGTAACAGGGTCACACTGATAGAGTTGTTAACCGAGGTGTTTCCATAAGCAGGGAATTATTTCTGCGTATAACATATATAGATCACAAGAAAGGTTAAGCAAACCAATGGAAAGGAAAATGTGTTTATACACAAGATTTAGGAGTGTATCTTTTCCCAAGGAAAAGTAGAGCATGATATACATGTTAGATCAACAAGTACATCACCATTTGCATAAAGGGGCAAGGGAATTCATGATGTTATCCATACAACGATGTTTGGATAATAGAGCAAGAAACATTTGGCAATGCACTTCCAATGTTCTTGTTGTTGTTCGGCGTACCACAGTCATGCTTCGATGTAACATTAACATGGTGTTTCAAGCAAAATTGAATCTGCGGGTCATAAGAAGTACAAAGGAATAATTCCAAGAATGTCAAGGAATGTAAGATATAATCAAAACATGACGAAGTCTGTATTGGCAGGAAGTCAAGGATGGTGTCGATGACAACACGAATCATCGACGGGCAAGGATGGTATTTCTCCTCAAGAATTCGATTGATATCTTAGAACAAGGCAGTATATTGATGGTGATCACGACAAAAATTTTGTCGAGAGGCTCTATGAAGATGCCATCGAGCAGCAACGACATCAAGCAAAAGGAATGATGAAGCAAAGGCTATTGGAACCATGTATAGGACACAAGCTCGGATTCAAGCTTGTTGTTCAAGGTGGAATGATAAGATGAGGAAGATCGACGTAAGCTTCGCTCATCGTTGAAAAGTTGTGCTCCAGGAATAAGGACCAGGTAGCACAGTTAAAATTTGCTCGATAATGATATAGCCGATCAAGATAGGAATGATGTGGAGTATCATTCCAATGAGAATTCACAAGAGGTAGTGCAATGACACACTATCCTCGAGATAACAGGGGGCAATACTCGAGGTAGATCAAAATAGAGGTTGGAGGATGAAATGATCTGCAGAAGACAAGTATTTTAACTTGTCCGGGAAATGGAATCAAGGAGAAAATATGGTCGGAACCACGATTGCAAAGGATAAATTCATGGATACAAGATGAGCTTGTACCAAGGAAATAATTATTTTTACGAGCAGCTTCCATGATAAGTTCTACATCGGGTCCATGGGCATGAACACAAAGATTCAAGGTCGACTCCCACTTCTTCAATGCATAACCTTTCATTCACTCCTTGTTTTCGAAGAAATTGTAGTGCAGAGGATTTATCTGGCGAAGTACCAGAAGAGTAAGTCTCGTGAGAACTCTCGGGTTCACACGGATTATGGAAGGCATAAGTTCAACCCATCTGGGCATTTTTACGAATCTATACAACCATCAACCAAGCAAAAGATACGAGTTCAAAAGCAGAGTATCGAAGTCAAAGCAGATGATACAATTTACCGAAGGTATTATGTATCAGGGAAAAACTCACAAGATTTTGGATGTGAAGGACACTGTCGGATAACAACCCAGTAATGAATCTGGCGATTCACGACGGAGTTGATGTGAGTATCAGTATTCAACCAGAAGAAGAAGAAATGCAAAGGCATCGGCTTATATAAACGTCTGAATGATTCGATGCTTGGGTACAAAGGAATTATGATTTCAAGACGAAGGATCAGAAGCAGAGGCTCTGATCAAAAGATGAGTAAGTTGAATAGACTTAGAGGTGTACCCGATCAAATCTGGATTGGGCAAGAACCAGCTCATATCTGGAAGGATGTCCGAGCCGGAAAGAAAATTTCCAAGGATTGATTGATGATTGAGAGTATTCGCACACACGCTGAATCCATAGGAACAGAATGACAATCACAGAGAATTTTAAAGAATATATCTAGACATATGGAATTAATTCCTAATGCAAGTAGGCAAGGAGAATCAAGAGCAATAGGCTGGAGAGGATTTTGAAAGATCAGATAGCCTTTTCAGGTATTTTGGAAAGCAAATGAACAACTGGGGATGAACGAACCCCGGTTAAGTGAATTATCCACAGTTCGAAAAGAAGCTGCAAAGCAGAAGGCACAAAGGATTCTCGGAACAACGGGGAGTACTAGTGGTATCTTGTAATAGCAGGAGCAACTAGGGATGAAGGTACAAGCGGCAAGGATGTTATTCAGGGGGATTATCGGTGGTCAGGAACTGCAAGGCAGTTGGCACAGGGTCTCGAGGAGCATCGAGGAGTATTCGCAGAATCTTCTGGCGAAGCAAGCGATCATCGATAATGTCGGGGCTCTCTGGGAGGAAGTGGGTACGAGAACCTAATGTCAGAGTTAGTAAAATGTTTAACCCGAATAGACGAGAGATCAGAGTCCCAGAGTATAGACGAGTAATAAAAGATCCTAATACCACCAAATGGCGACGTGGGCCCGTAAGACGCACAGCCATGTTAGTAAAAGTTTTTGTAGTGACAAGACTCGACTTCGGCCAAGGAGTTGGCAAGGGGGCTACCTACAGGCAGTCGGCTCTGATACCAACTTGTGATGCCCTTCATTCAATCGTACACTAATCATACATGCAAATGTGTACGATCAAGATCAAGGACTCACGGGAAGATATCACAACACAACTCTAGACACAAATTAAAAATAATACAAGATTTATATTACAAGCCAGGGGCCTTGAGGGCTCGAATACATAAGATCGAATACACAAGAGTCAGCGGAAGCAACAATATCTGAGTACAGACATAAGTTAGACAAGTTTGCCTTAAGAAGGCTAGCACAAAAGCATCTACGATCGAAAAGGCAAGGCCTCCTGCCTGGGAGCCTCCTAACTCCTCCTGGTCACCGGCGGTCTCCACATAGTAGTAGGCATCGGCGGTGGCATCCGACTCCTGGGCTCCGACATCTGGTTGCATCAACCGGAAAGAAGAAGAAAAGGGGAAAAGGGGGGTAGTAAAGCAACCGTGAGTACTCATCCAAAGTACTCGCAAGCAAGGATCTACACTAAAGATGCAACATTATCAAAGGAAGGCTGTATATGTGGACTGGGCTGCAGAAATGCCAGAATAGAGGGGAGGGCCTAGTCCTATCGAAGACTAGCATCTTCAGCATCTTCAAGCATCTCCAATGGTCTTGCAGCATTAGAAGAGTACACAATAGCATAATATAAAGTAGCGGTGGTGTTATCATCCTCACCCAGAGATCCTTCCTCGACTCCCAGCGAGAAAGCAATCCCAGAGCCATACTATCCATTTCTCATCACAAGTGTCCAGTTCTAGTTGTATCGATCGGGATACAACTCCGAGTGTCCGTTACCATAGGACAGGCTATCGATAGATGTTTTCTTCCCTGCAGGGGTGCACCAACTTACCCACCACGCTCGATTAACTCTGGCCGGACACACTTTCCTGGGTCATGCCCGGCCTCGGCCAAACAATACGCCGCCACCCGACCTAGGCTTAATAGAGAGGTCAGCACGCCGGACTAAACCTATGCCCCCAGGGGTCATGGGCCATCTCCCTGGGAACTCCTGCACGTTGCGAACGCGGCCGGTGAGCGGACCTAGCTACCTCCTTAAACAACGCAGGTGCTTACGCAGTCCAACCCGGCGCGCGCCGCTTAGTCGCTGACGTCTATTAAGCTTCGGCTGATGCATACGATGCAGAACGCCCATACTATGCCCACGTGATGGTTAGTGCTATCAGGCCAAAGGCTCCTCGGATCAAATATCCAAATCGTAGTGGATTAGGAACGCGCGGTAACAAGCAGCAACTTACGAAATATGTGACCCCGTTGCCCCATCTCGAGGACTTGCAGCAAGGGCTAGGAATGCCCGGACATGCCTCGTAATTATCTCGCGGGCACCCTCCAGGTCAACACGTCTCCACATCACTCGCGGGTACCCCTCAGGGTCGACCCGCCTTTCCAAGTAACAGTTGTAAAGTCCAAGTATCCGTGTGTACAAACATCAAGGGGAAAACCCGAGGAATCACCCCCGGTGAATTCCACTCGATGTAATCATCAAGGTGAACGTAAGAGGATCCACCCTCGAGGTTCACACTTGAGGGGTTGCACGACAGAGCCGTATCGGAAGTGGTTAAGGAGGAAATCACCCTCGATGACCACGACCGAATAGCTACACTATAGAGATCTCATCAGGAGTGATGTAAGAGGTTCCACCCTCGGCACTCGATGGTAACTCTGCAGAGTCGAGAAACAAAAGGGGCATGATGTGATGTGAGGTGCCGGGGCCTGGTCTTCGATCCCGTTGATTGGGTCTTCGATGATGAAGCAGGGGCAACAAGGACAAGGTGGGGTCACTGGTGGATCACTAACCAACCTATACTAAGCAGTTTAGGATAAGTAGGTTGGTAACAAAGCAGGTTACAAAAGCAGGCTATGCATCAGAATAGGAGCAAACAGTAACAGTAGCAAAATCTAATGCAAGCATGAGAGAATGGAATGGGCGATATCGGGATGATCAAAGGGGGGGGGGCTTGCCTGGAAGCTCTGTTGAAAAGGAAGAAGTGTCGTCGTCGACGTAGTCGATCACAGGGGCATCATCGGTCTTGGGGTCTGCCGGAGAGAAGAGGGGGAAGAAACAGTAAATACATAGCAAGGAAGGCATCACAAAGCATAACATGGCAATATGATGTGTCAGGTGTGACCTAACGTATGGCTACACGATAAAGGTGAAGGGGGAAAACAACCGGGAATGTTTTCCCGGTTCCGGACCTGTGTCAGACAGATGACCGGAGGGGGAATGTTCCATGTTCAGATAGTTAGAGGCATCTGACAGGTAAACGGACCGCGGATTCGGATTCGTCTCGTCGTTCTGAGCAACTTTCATGTAGAAAACATTTTCATCCGAGTTACATATTATTTTCTTTGAATTTTTAAAGTTCTAAGAGTATTCTGAAATTGCTTTAATTAATTAATTAGAAACATTTTAAAATTAAAAAGCTAGGTGTTCCCAAAAAGGTACCTAGCAGTACAACACAAAGGCTGACTGGTGGGGCCCTGGTCAACTGTTCCAGTCAAGGCTTGACTCGACCATTGACTGGTCAAAAGGTGAACAGTGTAAGAAGGGCCCGCATGTCATTCTCACAGCAGCTAAACTAACAGTTAAATTAGTCTAAAAGTAATTAGGGCAATTAAGTTTGAAATAGTTTAATTAAACCAAAATAATTAAGATAATTAATTCACTAATTAATTAATTAAATTGTTTATTTATTTACATTACTATTTCTTAAACATTTTTATTTTCGTTTTAGGGGCTGGGCCCCATCGGTCATTGCCTCAGGTGCCTTAGCGGGCAAAACGGCGCGGGAGTAGGCGTAACGGGCGGCGGCTAATGCGGCGGGCACCGGACTGGGCACGTCCAGCCGGAGCCACGGCGAGGGGCACGAGCACGCGGCTG
This sequence comes from Triticum aestivum, assembly GCF_018294505.1. Lineage (NCBI taxonomy): Eukaryota > Viridiplantae > Streptophyta > Magnoliopsida > Poales > Poaceae > Triticum > Triticum aestivum. Next base: position 225,687,168 of record NC_057814.1, on the reverse strand, counting down.
GCGGAGCGGCGCGGAGTCGTTGGCCAGGGGCGGGCCGGAGTAGCAGGCAGCGGCTAGCACAGCGAGCGGGGGAGCGAGGCCGGACACATGCGAGCGAGACTGGGGCGCAGCGACCGCGCGATGACCGCGGCCACGGTCAGAAGCACGGACGGCGCGAACGGCGGCCTACGACGGTGAATCGAGGAGGGGGGAGGAGGAGGCCGCTCACAGCGTTGCAGGGGAGGCTCGGGGAGGCCGGTGGTGAGCGGCCCGACGGTAACGGCGTGCGGCGAGAGGTCGGGGCGGCCATGGACGGAGCTCGAGGAAGACGGGCGCGGTGCAGCATGGAGAGGAAGGAGGCCGGGAAGGGTAGCGCTCGAGGTGGTCGGAGGCGTTGGAGCGGGTCGGAGAGGAGGCCGACGGCGAGGTGGTGGTGGCAGGGCGGTGAAGCATCGTTAGAGTGGCTGTCGGTTGCGGCGGCGACGACACGAGGGCGGAGGTCAGGAGGGGCGGCGCTCGGCGCCGGTTGGCTACTGCCCCAGCGGAGTGATGGCGGTCCTCGAGCGCGGGGGTGCCGGGTGGAGGGGATCGAACAGGGGGCGCCCCTCCTCTGTGCGTCTGCATGTGTGTGTGTCGTGGGTGATGGCGCGGGGAGGGAACGAGGGAGAGTGGGGATCGTGGGGGGGGGGTGTGGGGTGCAGCAGTTAGGTCACGGGGGAGGGGTTAGGTGTAGGCTGGGGGTGGGCTGGCCTGGTGGCCTCTTGGCTAGTTGGGCCGGTTGGCCATCTGGGTCAAGGCCCAGCTGGGAGGGGGAACTTTTCCTTTTGTTTTTGCTTTGCCTTTTCTTTTTCTGATTTCTCTTTTATGTTAAAGTCAGAGACAACTAGGGAAAAGTTTGGGCTACCAAAATACTTTGAAAAAAATGCGGGACTAGGCCACTTAAATTCTATCTAGTATTAGGCACTGCCACAAAAAGTTTGGGGCCATCAGGAGTTGTCCAAGCATTTTTAGAAAATGAAAAGGACATCTTAAATACTGCTGGACTAGATAATAAATTCCCAGGGGCAATTTGGGAATTCCAAAAATCTTGGCTTCAACATGATAAATATCTAGGGATTATCTGCCATAGGATGAACCATTTTATTTGCATGAAAGAAGAAGCAAATATTTGACATGCAATTAGATTAGAATTAGAATTTGAATCAGATTTTGGACAAGTGGCATTTTGGCATGATGATCATGATGACATGACCTTCATTAGGGGGAGATTACTGTAGTGTGATGCTGGGGATGTTACAATTGACCCTAAACTTTTTGGACACCTTTTCATGTCCATATCATTGCCTGCTGTCAAAATTCAACTCAATTTTCCTAGTGAATATTCCTGAGCAATTTTTTAAAGTTCCTGTCTGAGGGAATTCTTTGTGAAGGAAGTACTAGCTAGGTTAATCCAAATGAGTTGAAATTTTGCAAGGTCCTTCATATGAGCAAATCACCACTCTCCTCAAGATTTGGGCTCATGTCATCACTCTATGTGAGCTCAGCATCAAATCTTGGTTTCTGTTCAGATTTTTAGGTTGTGAAGCAACCATATTTTATATTGCTTCAGTTAGGCTGAAAATTTACCAGGAGATTATCCTATCCATATAAACTCTCTCCACAATTTTTTGGCTCATTTTATCTGCCCAATTTTCCTCAGCTAATTTTCTTAAATTCTGTCCAGAGAGCTGCATTGTGAAGCAAGTACCATTTTGGTATTTTCAAATGGCATGAAACTTTCACAACAGCTTCATATCATCAAATAACTCATCTTCTCCAATTTTAAGCTCAATAAAATTAGCCATGAGAGTGCCACTTCAAGATTTGCATTTCTGACCAGTGGGGTGCATTGCACAACAAGTGCTAGCTAAATCCTTCCTCTTAAGCTGATTCTTGGTCATCTCAGTCATCTTGGTATGTGATCATCACCAGACAAATCCATTCCTTCGTTCCCAAGCTTGTGTCCCCACTGCACAGCACAAACACTTTACTGTTGATATGTTTTGGAGCCTCCTACCAGTCTCTTATTTGCCCCTGGACCAAATTCTTTCTTCATTTGGACTAAGGGTAGTATGGACTATCTACTGGACATGGTCGTTCTGGCCAAAACACGCCGCTTGTACCAGTGCATGCGGTGGTCACGCTTGCGTCATGCAAATAGCGAGCTCTGGCTCGTTCCGGCCGCTGTTCTCGTCCGCTCCCTCCGCGTCTCGACGTCCCTCCATGTCTAGTAGCTCCCCCATGAGCCTCTGCATCGACCCGTGCCTCTGCCTCGTCCTGGTTCGCCATGAATGCGTCACCGACGAGCTGCTCGTGAAGCTAACCTCCCCTGTCCTCCATTAGAGCCACACTCAAGCTCGCCCGTGAGCTCTAGAACCCTCCCCGCGGCTATTTTAGAGCCCCTGACTCCCTCACAGCTCTTCACCCCTCCCCCGCCTCTCTAGCCCACCCGAGCGGCCTCACCCCGCCTCTGTTCGCCGCCATCCACCATGTCCACATCGCCGAAACCGCCGCCGACGCCCATCCTCTGTACTCCTCCCTGCCGCCTCAACTCGTCGCTGTTTTGCGCCTCCCAGCGCCCCCTCTGGCTGGGAGTGGGTGTGGTTGGCCGAGCCGTGCCCGCCGGTGCCCCCGCCCCGGCCGGGGATGGCCGGAGCCGGTCGGGCCCCTCGCCCCCACTCCTCTGTTTTCCTCCTCTGTCCCGTGCGGGGCAGGGAGCGAGGAAGACGACGACGAGCGCAGCTGTCCCTCCTGCCTGTAGGCCCCGCGCTGCCCGACCCCACACATCAGTGGCTCAAGCTTTGCCACGTCACGTAACTAGATACGGCTTTCCGAAAATACGTTTTCTTACTCTGAAACCGTATTTCTTTCGTCCTTTGGCTGAAATACGCTTTCGCTTCTCTGAAAGCGCATTCCCTTCTTGTGCAGCTCAAATACGCTTTTTCTGTTCTAAAAGCGTATTCTTTGAAAAAGCGTTTTCTTTTTTTCAGCCCAGGGACCTGTTTGTGGGGAAACTTTTTACAAATTGGTCCCTGGTGTTCAACCTCTCGTATCTTCGCGACCGTAGCTCCGTCTGAGGTAAATCCAATGCCTACTTCTTTGTCTCGTCGAGCTCTATCTTTTGGTATCATTTTCACTAGGTGGTCCCATTGTGAAAATGACCTTTATGCCCTTGCCCTATTCTAGCCCCCTCCGAGAGTGAAGCGTCCGGCGAATCGTCCCGTGACTTTGCCGTACCTCTTCCCAGAGTATCCGACAATCCCAGGCAAGCCATGACAGCCACTTGCATGATGGATTTTCAGTAGCCATGGTTTTCAACTTGAATATTTAAATAAGTTGTGCATGTTAAAGTTTTCATGAATGCTTTATATGCTTATGGATCCATGTTTATGCCATGATTATTTTCATCTCCTTGGTTACATGCTTACTTGCTAATAGTGTTGTCGTGTTCTTTTCTGGTAATTATGTTTTGGTGCTAGTGATCATGTTATGCCCATCTAAAGTGTTATTATGCTTGTTCTATTCATGATCATCAGTATGCCATGCTCATGTGCATCAGTAGTATAAATATTGTTGCTACGATTCATATGTTAATTGTTATGATTACCATCCATTTTCATGTTGTTATCATGCTCATATGCATTGTTGTTTCATCATGTTATTTTATTATGACTCAGCTTATTACATTCAAGTTTAACCGGACTTTAATCGAACTTGAACACCTGTTGGCTGAGTCGTAGTGCCATGGAATCGAGCTGACCAGTGCAACAACACTTGCCTTTTATGGGGGGGGTCCTAACTGGGTCTATTGTCATGCCTCTCACCGGTGCCTCCAACTAGGGACGGTTATAAGCGTGCGCTACCCTGATCAGGTAAGCCGGTATAAGCCTTGTGAGCCCGAGTTTGGTTATGTGCACATGTCCCTGTTTGGGACCGTTTTGTTTTGCCACGACGGTGGCCGTTGGGTGTCACGAGGTGACATCGGGGCCACCCATGACTTAGCCCAAAGGGCAGTTTGTCGGAGTGGCCGGGAGATTGTCATGGCGATAGATCGGTTTTATCGGAACGCCGTTGGTCCACCCGAATGGGAGCACGAGGCCTTGGGTTTCGTGGTGTGGGTATAGTGTGCTAACCTCTGCAGAGTGTTTTTAATCTACCGATAGCCGTGCCCACAGATAAGGGCCCAGTTCGTAGTAGGTCACACTATGGGTCAACAGTAATAATAACCTGTTTAACAACAACCCCAGTTTGATGATGAAAGAAGTGGTTGATTCTTATGTGATCGCGAGAGGATCACAGTAATATCGAGGGTACCGAAGATGGTTGAGGTTTATGGTATTATGCGAGAATCAAGGGTAAAGATCAAGATCCTTGTGGTCATGTAATGATTACTACGGTATTGTTAATACCAAGCTTGATTTGATCCTGAGGTGATCGTGTGATGACCATGATGGTAAGTGATACATGTGGTGGTTACGAGATAACCCCGAACAGAGTAAGTTGGTGCATAATATTGTCAACATGTTGCATGATAGTATCCTCATATGTTCATGCCATGCTCATCTGGTATTGTTCTAGCTATATCATGTTCATATTGTGCATGCCATGTGTTCTGCTAGTGTCATGTTCATCTTTGTTAAGTAACCTGTAAATGCCATGCTGTTGTCTGTCTTGATTGCTTTGGTTGCTGTGAGCTTGCAAGTACATTCAATGTACTGACCTGGCATGTCATGCCAGTTTGCAGGTCATGCCTTGTCTGTTTGCTTGTCTGCTGAGGATCTTGAGTTTGCGAGCTAGGATAAACGTTCCAGCCAGCATCCTTGCGAAGTGGAGTCCATCGTCGTCGTCGTTGTTCCGTTGCTAGAATTTATTCCGCTGCTATGTGTTGTTCTGCTGCTTGCATAGACCAACCTTGGCAGGCGTAGCGTCGTTGTGCCGATGTAATTATATCCATGTTGTAATTAAGAGCTGACTTGTTCTATGCCAGCAGTGCCATATTCAAGAGGACTTCTCGATCTCTGGGCTGGAATACGGGGTGTTCCGGTCTCTCCGAGTCGGGGTGCCGGAGATTGCTGAAAAGCAGGTTTCCGCAGATCTAGCAGATGCAGACGTGTTGGTCAAGGTGGCCGTGTCGGATCGTGTTGACCACAAGTATGAAGCCCACCTCCGCAATCCCCCATGCGGCACATCCTGTCATTTCCATCGATGGTGAGGATCCTGAGGTGCAGGTCGTCGCTCGCCCTCGCGTCGCATGGGCGGCCATCGACGAAGGAGAGACAAAAGCTAGTCGACATGGAGGTGATGCCCGGCATGGAAGTGCCCGATGTGGAGGTCCCAGTGAAGCTGGAGGAGCAGGAGGAGGAGCAGCCGGAGGAGGTGGAGCCCTTGGTGCAGAAGCAAAAGGAGAAGAAGCAACCTCTTCGACGCTCTGCTCGCCTCACCGGTGCGCGGCCGATGCCTCGCCGTTCTGCTCGTCTAATGAACTAAAGCAGTTCATCGGTCTGAAGACTTAAGAAAATTATCCTATGTAGTTAGTACTGATTAGTTAGTAGCGATCTTGATCATGTTTAGTATGAACTGGAGTACTGCTTGAAGTGTCTTTTGGAGTTGCAATGTGATGAACTTGCCATACTGAAATATCTCCTTTTTCTATCTGAACTATCTGAATTGGGTACTTCTGTTTATTTGTCTCTGTGTGTCCATTTTTGGAAGATGGTATGTTTGTCAGATAGTGATATTTGGCAGCAAGTAGGTTTCCAATTTGGGGAGTACTCCAATTTTGTAGCATCTCCAGCAAGTAGCTTTCCAATTTGGGAGCATCTTCCAGTAGCAGTTGCAGCTAAAATCGACACCAAATGAGTACAATAGAATGACCTCTTGCATTGAGTAAAACTGACTCCTACTATGTACATGTTTTATGATAAAAGTGGATCAAATTGGTACACCAAAATGGCCATATTGGTACAACACAAAATGATCAAATTTGGCAGAACAGAAACACTCATTCATGCATACCAAATTGGTACAACAAAGTGACCATATTTTATGATAAAAGTGGATCATCACATAGATAACTCACACATACATAATTTATTTAAAGCTAACACAATATCACATTACATTACAATCATCCATACAGTAGCATACCACATTCAATACCATATCACATTACTTCAGTTTGGACTCTGACAAAGCAAATAATTTAGTTTGCATAGACCATGACGTAATACATCACTCCCACTTTGCACCAATTGTTGTCAGGTAATCTCTCGTCTTGATAGTTGGTTTAATCAACCTTTTCGAAGGACCTATGCCAATAGTTGCTCTGGGGGCACAAAAAGTCCTAGACCTATTTGTTTTAGTCTGCCTGATAGCTGCAGCCCTTGATCTTGTGACAGGTTTGCCTACTGCTGCCATTGATCTTGTCACAGGAGATGTAGGTGGAGGCCTGGTTGCTGATGGAGCCCTAGCTGCAGGAGATGATGGAGCCCTGGTTGGAGCTCTTGTTGTAGCAGCTCATGTAGCCCTAAGTGGGCCCTAGCTTCAGGAGATGCCCTTGGTGCAGTAGTTGCTGGAGCACGAGCTGCAGCAGTTGCCGGAGGAGCAGAGCTTATAGGAGTTGCCCTGACAGGTACATTTGGTCCACTCTTTCTTGTTGTACTTGAGGTTGTCTGTGCCCTGTCTTGTAATGATGATCCAAGCACCTCACTGTAGGAGCTCTTGTTTGGCTGCACATGAAAACAAATTGTAAGCATGCTACCTTAAGAAGTGAGAAATGAAAGAAACCAATTCCGAAGTATGTTATATTTGTTTTTCCTCATCTGAAGAGATGGTGAAAGAGTGATACCACAATTTGCGTATCTATGTCCTTGCTCTTTGCAATTACTGCAGGTTATGGTTGCCATCCTTGAGGAAATTTGGGCACGACAAACTCATCCTTGCCTTTCCTCCTAACAGTTTGTTGCACTCCTTTCTTGCTCTTTAAAACACATGGATTAATGTCCCATGGGTTGGTTTTGGGCCATAGGTCAGGACCAGGCACAAGATAGATGATGTGCTTGTAGGCTTCTCTATAGAGTGGCTTCTTGAAAAAGTCCAAGACAAAATCCTCAGGGTGGAGCTTGGCTTTAATGATGGCCGTCACAGCATGGGCGCATGGCACACCAGTCATATCCCACCTCCTACAACCACACGTCCATGCCTCAAGCTTCACTGCATATACCTTATCACCACTACTTACTTGCCACAATGGTGAGCCAGATTGTGCTACTTTGCAAAACCTAGAATACTTCTTGGACTTCTCTAGCCTCTCTTCATAGGTAGGGGTTATCTCCCACCTAGCCTCCTCTATCTTGTTCTTGGTTCCTTGATACTTCACCGTCAACTTTGATCTTATTCCATCTGTCATGGTTTTAATTGGCTTTGACCTCAACTCTAGTATGCACCTGTTGAAGACCTCACTAATGTTGTTCACAACCAAATCAATTTTGCAATTCATGTCCATTGCATGACTAGCCCAAGTTTCTTTTGGGATTCTAACCAACCATTTTCATGCTTCTTCATCCTCATCTTTAAGTTTAGACATTGCAACATCAAATCCATTTTCAGTATATGAATAACTAGCCTGATCCATATATTGCTTCAATTCCTCAGCCCAAAATCTAGCTGCTTGAAAATTTGCATAGATATACCTAAGGCAATACCTATGTGGTGAATTTGAAAAAAATTGGCCAACAACATTTAGCAAGCCCTAAGGAAATAAATACAAATTTCTCAATGTGATAATTAAACAAAAAAACATTTCTTGATTTAGTACCAAGTGTATGTTGTGCACTAATCTTCTGCCTCTCTGACATGAAAGTCTAATTGCCAAATTTATTACCCTCTCCAATGCGTTGCTTCAATTAATACAAGAACCAACTCCAAGATGGGGTATCTTCCTTGTCAACCACACAAAATGCAATAGGAAAGAGATTGTTATTTCCATCTCTGCCTGTTGCTGCCAGGATTTGCTGGCCACTGCTCAACTTTATGAAACATCCATCAACCCCTGCATCAAATAAGCAATGATTTGCGACAACTACAATGCACGGTAAAGGGTTACACCAAAGGTGCACTAATGAAAATACCTATGAATGGCCTTACAATCATTGAGAAAGCCTTCCCTAGATGCATTGACGCATATAAACATCCTATGGAACCTAGGGTTTGGGCTTGGTTGTTCTGCTACTCTTCTTGTTGTCACAATATACCTACTACCAGGATTTGTATCTAAAACTGCCTGCAAATAGTCTCTGGATCTAGTGTACTGTGCTTTAACATCTCCCTTAACAACTTTAAAAGCCTTCCTCTTAGCCCCATAGGCCTAAATCTTGGGTATTTCCACCTCATACTTCTCCTTTGCATTTTTCTAATATTGTGTCAACCTTTGTCCTAGGATCTGTTCTAATTGCATGCTCACATTCCTTAGCAAACCAATCCGCTGTCACTTTTGTGTTCTCACTATCCGTAGGGCATGTGTGTGGCAGTCTCAATTTTCTAATGGTAAATGTCTTTTCATTCCCGATTTGAGAAGCTTTCATCATGAAGGGGCATCCATCAACTTTGCAATGAACAATTACCCCATCTTTGCAATTCTTCCAATAACTATAATTCCTCAACTAAACAACATGGAATTGTCTTAGAGCTCTTCTGAATTGGTACACATCTTCAAAACATCAGTGCTCACATATCTACTGATGAGGATTTTCGGCTTCCTCGTCATACCAAATCATGTCATCTTTCTTCTTATACCTTCTTTTCCTCTTGCCACAAAAAACTAAATTCCTCTTGACAGCTCCATCATAATCACTGTCATTAACATCTGAAGGATTGATAAGTTCATCATCATCATCTAAAGGCACCCAGTCATGAAAAGGAACAATTTCTTCATGACGAGCTCTGCTAGAATGCCCAAATCTCTTTGGCCTCTTCTTCTTTGGAGGAGAAGGCGCAGGCTCACTATCATCCATTTCCTCTTCCCTAGGCTGGTAAAGCTCATCCACATCCGTATCTACTTCATAGTGGTACAAGGATCCTCTCTCTGCAACTTGAGCTGCTCCAATCTATGAAGCAACTCAACCTCTTCTTCATCAACACCCAATGGTCTAGGATCGTAACCAAACTCAGGTGGCCAAATAAAATCCGCACTAAAAACCCTTTTCTTCTTGATCATCTTCACTTTCATCATCATCTTCCTATGAATCCTCAGAATGCAACCCTAACTTGCCCTTTCTCTGAAAGTTACTGCCCTGCTGTGTGTTGATAACCCCCTGGCTGCCAACTACATATACAACAGGCTCACATATGTTACTGATGGGGATCTTCTCCTCACATATTTGTGGAGCTCTATTCACACCAAGTGGAGTTGGGGCATGTCCTTTAAGTACAATGAATTTTTGCAGATCTATTATGCTCAAACTCTTTTAGCATTTCTTGAACCATTGCATTGTTGTCAAGAAACTCTAAACCAGCTATGCCAGTTCCCTCTTGCTTCACATAATAAATATAATCTATACTCCCAAAGCCCTCCAAATCCATAATAGCCAAAAGTGTGTTGTGTGTGATTTCAGAGCTAGGCATTTTCATGTCCAAGTTACCCCTACCATAGAATTGGAAACTCACTTTCCAAATGTCAGCTTCAACCCTAATTACATTAAAATGCAGCAACATTCAGTTAGTTCAGAAACAAAAAATCCATTACTAAGCTACATTCAGTTAGTTCAGATTCAGTACTAAGCTACATTCAGTCAAAAATGGGTAGCCATATTCAGTTAGTTCAGAAAGATTTAGTACTAAACTACATTGTGTAAAACATATGGCACCAACGTTCAACTGTTTCAGAAAGATTTAGTATCTCCTCCAGCTAGCATTGCAAATATGAAACCCTAGTTATAAGGATGGGTTCAGAAAGCTCAGGTGGGTGGCACTTTTGCAGTGGGTACGCCCTACACCACCCTGCGAGTGACATCAGCTGACGACTGTGTTCCCAACGAAGAGCAGAACACGCTGCTGCCGCAACAATCCTCCTCGTTGCAGCTGCCCCTGCCACGCCGCCATCTGGCCCCATCCGCCCTTCCTGCGCATTCCCCTCATCGCCAAAGGATCCGACGTCCCCGCCTCTGCGATGCCGCCTTAGTGAGGGTGAGGAAGAGCGGAGTGAGTGATGAGAGAGAGAGGGGGGAGGGGAGAGCGTGCGGGTTCGATCGGACCGAGTCGCTTCCGGCAGCCGACCGAACGGCCGTTACTGGCGCGATGTCTGTTGTTGGCCCGCGCATGATTGGCCACATCAAAACGAGATCATTTTTGGGTTTAGTGTTTTTTGCCACTGTCAAATTTTTTGTGCGGTGCAAAGTGTCATGTTTTGTAAAGTAGTGGTTTTTCCGAGATCTATGACGTGAAAGTGGTGGTTTTATCCATTTCACTCAAATAAATTAGAGCCATATAACACCATATCACGTGCATGTATCCACCGTCCGTCCACTCCGCTTGGAGATTCATGCCATTTTTTCGTAAAAAATATACTCCCTCGTACAAGGTTTTAGTAAATTAGCGATGCTTATTTTAAGACAAAGAGAGTAATATCTTACTTTGTGCTGTTATATGATGCTTCATGACTCCTTTGTCGTTTCAAAGTGTATCATAATGTTTCATTCAAAAAGGCTAGACCTATGAAAATCTTCATGTGTAACCTCCTCCCCCGCTAATCAACCCCCCTAATTTTGAGGGTGGTCCCGCGCCCCAACTAATGATCATTAAAAAGATGACAAATCTTCCTCTTACTACGTAAGGTTTACGTAGGTGTAGCAAATTTATGTTTCATTTCAGAGTGAATTGGCTGGTACACAATGAAATATTACATTTCAGAGTGAATTGGCTGGTACACAATGAAATAGCACAATACATTTTGAAACAAGATATAATAGCAACAAAACTTCTTGCATACTAAACACGAAAACTTTTTGTTGGGTGGAAATAAAGAATCACGTATGGGTCCACTAGTCTTATGCGGCTAGTCAGCATAAGTTCAAGATAGTCAACAAAAGTCCGAGCAAGTTAACATGACCATTAGAACAAAAGAGAAGGCGAAATAAAGGCAAAAGTCAGCGGTGAATGCAAGAAACAAAGGAGCCCAAGACTAGGTAAGGCCTAACTAGTTAAACACCCATTATTGCAAGGATAAAGCGTCATGGTGCACCCTAGGCTATGGACACGCCGACCCACCCACCCACCTTTGGCTAGTCTTCATGGACTCATGCACAAAAATTTGCCATACTGCCCCTTCTAGCTACCTACCACCACCATAGATATCCTTAAAACTGTCAAGGCACCCTCCCCTGTATAAGGCATCCGTGGGGTGCAACTTTTTCACTCACGCTTGAATAGACTCGAGGGGAGGGCACTATTGCTATTCGGCCTTTCGATAGCCTCAAGTCACATTAGAATTGATTTTGAGGAATCGCATTATGACTCGGATCGACCTCCAGTAGGGTTTGGGAAAGGTTTTCGAGGGGACAGGGAAGAAATCTCAAATTACAAGGCAAAGCATGAAGCGCTTTGACTTGCTTTGGTCCATAATCCAATTCGCCCGATGCCAAAGTCAATCTCACTCAGTCTTCTATTCATGAATAAGTCGGCTGATATGATTTGAAGCCTCTGATACGTCTCCAACGTATCTATAATTTATGAAGTATTAATGCCGTGTTTACAACAATTTTATATGGTTTTGGTATGATTTGATTAGAACTAACCCGGACTAACGTTGTTTCCAGCAGAACTACTGTGGTGTCGTTTTTTGTGCAGAAATAAAAGCTCACGGAATGGGATGAAAATTTACGGTGATTTTTTATGGACCAAAAGAGACTCCCGAAGCATCGAGGAAGGACCAGAAGCTTCACGAGGAAGCCACAAGCCAGGGGGTGCGCCTAGGCAGCTTGTGGGCCCCTCGGGCACCCCCTTGACGTAAGACTGATGCCAAAAATTCTTATAAATGCCAAAACCCCCGAATAGAACCCTAGATCGGAAGTTCCGCCGCCGCAAGCCTCTGTAGCCATGAAAAATCAATCTAGGCCCTCTCTGGCAGGGTGCCGGAGAGCGCCATCATCACTGGAGGCCATGGAGGGGGAAGCCGGAGGGGGCCATCATCACCATGGAGGCCAAGGACCAGAGGGAGAACCTCTCCCCATCTAGGGGAGAGGCCATGGAGGAGGAAACACATGGGGAGACTTTCTCCCCCTCCCTCTCGGTAGCACCGGAGTGCCGCCAGTGGAACCATCGACGCGGTGATCGTCTTCATCAACATCACCTTCTTCATCACCTTCCTCATCTCTTTTAAGCGGTCTACTCCCCCGCACCCCGCTGTAATCCCCTACTTGAACATGGTGCTTTATGCCACATATTATGATCCAATGATGTGTTGCCATCCTATGATGTTTTGAGTAGATTTCTTTTGTCTTTTGGGTTGATTGATGATCTAGATTGGTTTGAGTTGTATGTTTTATTTTGGTGCTGTCATATGGTGCTTAATACGTCTCCATCGTATCTACTTTTCTAAACTCTTTTTCCCTTGTTTTGGACTCTAACTTGCATGATTTGAATGGAACTAACCCGGACTGACGCTGTTTTCAGCAGAATTGCCATGGTGTTATTTTTGTGCAGAATAAAAAATTCTCAAAATGACCTGAAACTTCACGGAGATAACTTTTGGAATTAATAAAAAATGTTGGCAAAAGAATCAAGTGAAGGGGGCCCACACCCTAGTCACAAGGGTGGGGGCGCGCCACCCGACCTTGTGGGCCCCCTGGACCTCCGCCGACCTCAACTCCAACTCCATATATTATCTTTTGGGGAGAAAAAAATAAGAGAGAAGGATTCATCATGTTTTACGGTACGGAGCCGCCGCCAAGCCCTATTCTTCCTCGGGAGGGCAGATCTGGAGTCCGTTTCACGCTCTGGAGAGGGGAATCCGTCGCGATCGTCATCATCAACCATCCCCCATCACCAATTTCATGATGCTCACCGCCGTGCGTGAGTAATCCCATCGTAGGCTTGCTGGACCGTGATGGGTTGGATGAGATTTACCATGTAATCAAGTTAGTTTTGTTAGGGTTTGATCCCTAGTATCCACTATGTTCTAAGATTGATGTTGCTATGACTTTGCTATGCTTAATGCTTGTCACTAGGGCCCGAGTGCCATAATTTCAGATCTGAACCTATTATGCTTTCATGAATATATTTGTGTTCTTGATGCTATCTTGCAAGTCAATAGTCACCTACTACGTGTTACGATCCGGCAACCCCGGAGTGACAATAGTCGGGACCACTCCCAGTGATGACGGTAGTTTAAGGAGTTCATGTATTCACTAAGTGCTAGTGCTTTGGCCCGGTACTCTATTACAAGGAGGCCTTGATATCCCTTAGTTTCCAATAGGACCCCGCTGCCACGGGAGGGTAGGACAAAAGATGTCATGCAAGTTCTTTTCCATAAGCACGCATGACTATATTCGGAATACATGCCTACATTATATTGATGAACTGGAGCTAGTTCTGTGTCACCATGTGTTATAACCATTGCATGATGAATGCCATCCGACATAATTATCGATCATTGATCCATTGCCTACGAGCTTTTCACATATTGATCTTTGCTCCGTTACTTTTCCGTTGCCACTGTTACGATTGCTACAAAACTTCTACTGTTACTTTTGCCACTATTACCGTTACTTCCATGCTACTTTGCTACTAAACACTTTGCTGCAGATTTAAGTCTTTCAGGTGTGGTTGAGTTGACAACTCAGCTGCTAATACTTGAGAATATTCTTTGGCTCTCCTTGTGTCGAATCAATAAATTTGGGTTTAATACTCTACCGTCGAAAACAGTTGCGATCCCCTATACTTGTGGGTTATCAGTGCTCTTAGTGTTGCGCAAGCGTGAGGAGATGATTCGCTTATAGTGGGTTGCTAGAGTGGCTGAAGCTTAAACCCGAGTAAGGGGGTTGTTTGCATATGGGAGTAAAGAGGACTTGATACTTTAATGCCATGGTTGGGTTTTACCTTAATGATCTTTAGTAGTTGCGGATGCTTGCTAGAGTTCCAATCATAAGTGCATATGATCTAAATAGAGAAAGTATGTTAGCTTATGCCTCTCCCTCATATAGAATTGCAATAATGATTATCGATCTTGTTAACAATTGCCTAGGATAATTCTGCACACCAATCCATCATTATTCCACACTAGCTTTTTGTAATATATTGTGATATATTCTAAATTTATGATAACAACACCTATTTTTATATTTTATTTCTCCTATATCATGCAAATCTATCCTCTTCATACCCACAACGTAGTTTTATTTCTTGTTTCTAGATGGAAGCAAACGTTTGGTGTACGTAGAGTTGTATCAGTGGCAGATAGGACTTGAGAGAATATTGATCTTACCTTTAGCTCCTTGTGGGTTAGACACTCCATACTTATCACTTCCACCTTTGGAAATTGCTACGATGATTCCTTGCACTTGGGGATTATCAAGCTCTTTTCTGGCGTCGTTGCCGGGGAGCAATAGCATGGGGTTGATATTCTCGTGTGTGCTTATTTGCTTTCTTCACTAAGTAGATTTAGTTTTCCCTTTTGTTTTTGTTTTCTTTAGTTGTGGGTGAAACATTTTTTTAAAATAATTCAAAATACAAAAAAATTTACTTGCCTCATATGCCTAAAAACTTTTTCAAAAAGAGAAGTGATTGGAAGGTTATGCATTGGAGAAGTGAGGGTTGACCCTGAACACGTGTGTTCATGCTCATGGAAACAATGTAGATTTTTTCATGGAATTTTCTCAAAAATAATTATCCCCTTGTATATATCCGTTAAGATTTGCCTTGAGGATGATTAGATTGCTTTTTTGCTATGTGCAGTGAAAAAAGTAGAAACTTTGGCTATAGTGCATGAATTTACATTTTTTACTGGGACGCCAAAAGTTTCTGAAATTTTTACACAGTACTGCTATGCAAATATTTCATTTTTTCCTAACTTTTCAGAATTTTTGGAGTTACATAAGTTGTTCAATGTTTAGATTGCTACAGACTGTCCTGTTTTTGACAGATTCTGTTTCCTATGTGTTGTTCGCTTATTTTGATGAATCTATGGGTTGTATCGGGGGGTATGAACCATGGTGAAGTTGGAATATAGTAGATATAATGCTAATATGAAATTGAAATGAGTTTACAACAGTACCTAAAGTTAGTGATTTGCTAACGGATGTCACAAGGGTTTTGTTAAGTTTTGTGTGGAAGAAGTGTTCGAAGATCGAGCAGTTATCAACATGAGAAGAATAAGGAGAAGCGAGAGTTCAAGCTTGGGGATGCCCAAGGCACCCCAAGAAAATATTTCAGGGATACTCAAGCATCTAAGCTTGGGGATCCCCCGGAAGGCATCCCATCTTTATTCTTCAACAATTATCAGTATACCTCGGTTTTTGTTTTGTTCAGATGATATGCATCTTTTATGTTTTTTTCTTTTATTTTACTTTATGCACCTTGCTAGTATGAGATAGTCCTTCATTGATTTATAGAATGCTTCATGCGCTTCACTTAAACCTTTTGAGTATGGCTTTATAGAATACTCTTTGTGCTTCACTTAAATCTTTTGATTATGGCTGTCTAGAATGCCTCGTGTGCTTCACTTATATATTTTGAGCATGGATATTGGTCAATCTACATCAATTGTAAATGCTCTATGAACTTCACTTATATATTTTAGAGTATGAGTAAAACTATCATCGAAATTGGGCTTGTAAGAGTATCATTAAAATATCACTACTTAGCTAAAAAGCTTTAAAGAAAAGTTCTTGTGTAGAGACAATCTAATATTTATCCTTACTATTTTTGTGTGTTCACATGGTTAATATACTGTAGTAATCACGTTTACAGTTTTTTTCAACAAAGTGCCAAGTAAAGCCTTTGGGACAGTGTGGATGACAGTTGACTTGATTCTGTGCAAAAACATAAACTTTTGCTTCCAGTAACAGAATTGTTTAAAATCACTAGAATGTGATAAAATTATGAATTTTCTACACATGATTGGTATACAAATTGCCTACGTTTTACAAATTTTTCATAATTTTTGGATTTACAGAAGGATGGTCATTGTCCAGATCTTTACAGACTGTTATGTTTTCGATAGATTTTGTTTTCAATGCATAGTTTGCTTGTGTTTTATAGTTTCTAAGGCTTATATTGGTCAATATAAATTGTGGAAATGATAGAGTACAGTAGGCCTTGTGTGAGAACAATTATGAATCTTGTCTTGATAGTACCCTAGTGAATGATTTGTTTTATCATACTAACCTATCTCACGAAGTTCCGTTAAGTTTTGTGTGATTGAAGTTTTCAAGTTTTGGGTGAGATATCGATATGAGAAGAATGAGGAGTGCAAACACCCTAAGCTCAGGGATGCCCAAGGCAACCCAAGGTAATATTCAAGGAAGACTCAAGCACCTAAGCTTGGGGATGCCCCGAAAGGCATCCCCTCTTTCGTCTTCAAAATTATTGGTATACCTTACTTGGAGCTATATTTTTATTCGTCACATGATATGTGCTTTGCTTGGACCGTATTTTCATTTTACTAGATATTTGAATAAAATCATTGGATCTGAAATCTTGAATGAGAGAGAGTCCTCACATGGCTATTTAACTACTTGACTACTTGATGAGGCTTGAACTACGTCGGTATTTCCCCAAAGAGGAAGGGATGATGCAACACAGCTACGGTAGGTATTTCCCTCAGTGATGAGACCAAGGTTATCGAACCAGTAGGAGAACCAAGCAACACTATGTAAACGGCACCTGCACACAAAGAATAAATACTTGCAACCCGATGTGTTAAAGGGGTTGGCAATCCCTTTTGGGTAACGGTGCCAGAAATTGTCGAGTTGTCAAGATAATTTTTTTGATAGATTGGATAAATAGATCTCGATAAAACGTAAAATAAAATAAATTGCAACAATATTTTTGGGTTTTTAATAATATAGATCTGAAAATAAAAGAAAAGGAAAATAGTAATGTAGATCTGAAAATATATGATGAGAAAATAGACCCAGGGGCCATAGATTTCACTAGTGGCTTCTCTCGAGAAGAATAGCATCGGTGGGTAAACCAATTATTGTTGGGCAATTGATAGAACTTCAAATAATTATTACGGTATCCAGGCAATGATCATTATATAGGCATCACGTCCAAGATTAGTAGACCGACCCCTGACTGCATCTACTACTATTACTCCACAGATCGACCGCTATCCAGCAAGCATCTAGTGTATTAAGTTCATGGAGAAACGGAGTAATGCAATAAGAACGATGACATGATGTACACAAGATCTATTCATGTAGGAATAGACCCATCTTGTTATCCTTAATAGCAATGATACGTATGTGTCATTTCCCCTTCTTTCACTGGGATTGAGCACCGTAAAATCGAACCCATCACAAAGCACCTCTTCTCATGGCAAGAAAAATCGATCTAGTCGGCCTAACTAAACCAAAGATTTAAAGAAGAAATACGAGGATATAAGTAATCATGCATATAAGAGATCAAAACTCAAATAACTTTCATGCATAAAATAGATCTGATCATAAACTCAAAGTTCATCGGATCCCAACAAACACACCGCAAAAAAGAGTTACATCAAATAGATCTCCAAGAGATCATTGTATTGAGAAGTACTCACGCATCATCGAAGAGGCACCAATGAGGATGATGAACCCTCGGTGATGGTGTCTAGATTGGATCTATGGTTTCTAGAACTTGCGGCGGCTGGAATTTTGTTTCGTCGACTCCCCTAGGGTTTTTGGATTTTTGGGGTATTTATAGAGCAAAGAGGCGGTGCGGGAGGCGGCCGAGGTAGGCGCAACCCACCAGGGCGCGCCTGGGCCCCCAGGCATGCCCAGGTGGGTTGTGCTCCCCTCGGAGCCTCCCTCTGGTACTTCCTTGGCCCAACTTGTGCCTTCTGGTCTAGAAAAAAGCTCCAAAAAGTTTTGTTGCGTTTGGACACCGTTTGGTATTGATTTTCTGCGAAGTAAAAAACAAGCAAAAAAGAACAACTAGCACTGGGCACTATGTCAATAGGTTAGTCCCAAAAAATGATATAAAGTTGGTATAAAATGATTGTAAAACATCCAAGAATGATAATATAACAACATAGAACAATAAAAAATTATAGATACGTTGGAGACGTATCAGCATTCCCAAGCTTAATTCCCGCTCGTCCTCGAGTAGTTAAATGATAAGAACAGAATTTTTGATGTGGAATGTTGTGTAACATGTTCATCACATATTATTTTCTTTTGTAACATGGACATTTGGAATTTTATATGATTCAAAGCAATTGTGTAGTTTTGACATGAGGATTTCAACACTCAAGCATATCAACAAGCAACCATGTCTTTCAAAATATCAACACTAAAGCAATTTATCCCTAGCCCATTATGCTCAATCATTGATCCATTCATGAAACACACTCAAATATTAGCTACACCCAATGCTCAAGTACGATCATAGTGCCCTCAAATAAAAATAAAAATTGCACAAAGTAAAAAAAAAGAAAGGCCCTTCGCAAAGGGAAGTAGGGATTCGTAGAAGTGCCAGAGCTCAAAGCGAAAAATTAACACTACAGGAATCAGGCACTTTGTCGTCTGCCATGGCTGACGGCAAAGGCATGCCCGACGGACGACAAAGTCCTTTGCCGTCAGCCAGCAGACGGCAACAGGTCCGGCTGAATAAGCTACGACAAAGGGTTCTTTGCCGTCTACTGGCGGACGGCAAAGATGAAACGGTCTTTGCCGTCCGCCATCAGACGGCAAAGAGCCTGAACAGCACACGTGGCAGGTTAGGTCCATTAGGTGGCTAACGGCGTGCTTTGCCGTCTGCTAGCAGACGGCAAAGTGTCCAAAGTGTCCAGATGCACAGACGGCAAATCTCCTTCTTTGCCATCTCTGTCATTGATTTACCGTATGTTCAACAATTCATATTCATATGTATAGCCCATGCATATATCACAAATAGCAACACAGACCACAGGAAAATAAGAACATCACAAGATCATCCATACAAACATATATATCATACGACCTGTATCACAAAGTAAGACGAGATCACACAAGTGTTGACAAATAAGATCACAAAGGTTGGCCTCCACATAACACAAAACTTAGGTGAGCATCATTGGATCTAGCAACAACAACACCTAACCTACTGGATGGACACTGCAGTCCAGACCCAACTCCACAAGCACACTACATACTGATTTGCGACCGCGCCGGTGATGCAACCACCACAACCAAAATTAAAAAGTCAAGGGAGGTGGGTGGTCCAGGTTGCTGTCTCCACGCCGCCTGTGTTTGGCATCTCTAAATGCCAACAGGTCCACGTTGTGGTCATCAGCCTTCTTCATGCCATTAGCATGATCACCATTGCCTCCCGCACCCCGTCATCATCAGGCTGATTTGCTGCTGCCGCTCATCCTCCTACTCCATCTGCATGGACAAGAGAAAGTTAGTTGAATGGAATGCACGATAAAACTGCAAGGCATATATATTCATCTACATTAATTCTACTACAGTACATATTTTGCATGGATGGGTTTGACTTCAATAGAGACTGAAAGAAGAGCATTTTCCCCTCCCAATCCAAAACTGGTTGTACAAGTACATCTCTAAGAGAAGGAACCGTGGTACAACAAGAGGCGCTCCAAATCGAACTAAATCTCGGTTTCTTTATTTGCCTAAGAAACAACACAACCATAACTTCTGCCAAGCAAGCAGTTATCATACTATCAACTAAAGCAAAACAAAGGAAGATCACATGTCACTTTTAGGGAAAACATCAGAAGTAGATGACATGCAAAAGTAGATGATCATCAAATTCCCTCACACTCAACAATGAATAATGCTACTACTATTGATAGCAAGGACTGACTCTTCCCACTACCTGGATGTAGCGTCCTTCATTTTGCAAACAAAAAAGAGCACATTATCCAATTCCTTCACATACATAAATGAATAGCAGCAACCAAATTCAACGGTACTACCAAAATCAAATTACTAATATAATAGGTGAACGCCCATCATCAAAGTTGGTAACATAATCCAAGAAGTCCAGTAGCTAGTATTAATTAATATAATCTAGTTGATTAAGAGGAGCAAGCACGGATTGGGTTTGAAGCAGTCAACTTACATCTGGCGCTGCTTGAGGATGGTCTCCTACAAGGGTCCAGACCTCATCTTCTCGTCGATCTTGAGGATGGTCTCCTACAAGGGTCCTACGAGTAGCCTTTTTTTCATGAAAGGAGTACAAGTAGCATTGCTTTGATTCTAATTGTAATTCCTAGTTGATTATCAAAATTCTATATGAGCAAATATCCATTGCCAAATACTCTTACATGACAGATATAGCACATGACCAAAAGAAGTGCTCCATAGCCACAACCGGACTGACCAAAATGCAACTAAATATGACCAATAACTACCAATTCATGGATGATCTGAACCTCTACCCGCCTATGCTCGCCGTCGACTCCGCCATCAGTGCCGAGACACCACCGTTGAGAATCTTGAAGGGCTGCGACCATCCCGACCACGCCCACGTCACTGTGCCCGCAGCAACAGCAGTTCGACGCCGCTGGGGCCTCCTCTAAATAAGACTGGAATAAAAAGCATGTATCTGCATGTAGAGACATTTGAAGTTCATTTCATCAGTAGTAGGAGTGCAAGTGGCAGCCTGCTTCGTCCCACGAAACTCATCCATTAGTTCAAAATTTGCTCAACATTTGCCTAAACGTAACACTACATTTGTACTACTATGTTACTGTTGGGAAACGTAGCATGCAATTTCAAAAATTTCCTACGCTCAAGCAAGATCTATCTAGGAGATGCATAGCAACGAGAGGGGGAGAGTGTGTCCACGTATACCCTCGTAGACCGAAAGCGGAAGCGTTTGACAACGCGATTGATGTAGTCGAACTTCTTCTCGTTTCAACCGATCAAGCACCGAACGTACGGCACCTCCGAGTTGTCCACACGTTCAGCTCGATGACATCCCTCGAACTCTTGATCCAACAAAGTGTCGAGGTAGAGTTTCATCAGCACGACGGCATGGTAACGGTGATGGTGAAGTGATCCACGCAGGGCTTCGCCTAAGCACTACGTGAATATGACCGGAGGCGTAAACTGTGGAGGGGGGCGCCGCACACGGCTAACAATGTTTGTTTTATGTTGTAGCGGTGCCCCCCTCATATTATAGGTTGGAGGGGAGGAGAGGTAGCCAAGGGGGCTCCCCAAGTAGGAGGAATCCTACTTGGGCACCTCCCAATTTGACCTCCCCCCTTTCCTATTCCTATTTGGAGTAGGAAGGGAAGAGGGGGAAGGGGGAATCCTATTCCCTTTTTCCTTTCCTCCTTCCGCTTTCCTTCTCCAATTTGGCCAGCCCATATGGGGGGGGGGGGGTGCAGAAGCCCCTTGGTGGCTGGTGTGTTTCCCCTCTTGGCCCATAAGGCCCATATAGCTTTCCGGGGGTTGCCCGGAACCCCTTCCGGTGACCCGATACGTACCCGGTACCCTCAGAACAGTTCCGGTGTCCAAATACTATCGTCCTATATATGAATCTTTACCTCTCGACCATTTTGAGACTCCTCGTCATATCTGTGATCTCATCCGGGACTCCGAACACCATTCGGTCACCAAATCACATAACTCATATAATACAAATCATAATCAAACGTTAAGCGTGCGGACCCTATGGGTTCGAGAACTATGTAGACATGACCGAGACACCTCTCTGGTCAATAACCAATAGCGGAACCTGGATGCTCATATTGGTTCCCACATATTCTACGAAGATCTTTATCGGTCGTACCGTAATGACAACATACGTTATTCCCTTTGTCATCGGTATGTTACTTGCCCGAGATTCGATCGTCGGTATCTTCATACCTAGTTCAATCTTGTTATCGACAAGTCTCTTTACTCGTTCCGTAATGCATCATCCCACAACTAACTCATTAGTCACATTGCTTGCAAGGCTTATCATGATGTGCATTACCGAGAGGGCCTAGAGATACCTCTCCGATACTCGGAGTGACAAATCCTGATCTCGATCTATGCCAACCCAACAAACACCTTCGGAGACACCTGTATAGCATCTTTATAATCATCCAGTTACGTTGTGACATTTGATAGTGCACAAGGTATTCCTCCGGTATCCGGGAGTTGCATAATCTCATAGTCAAAGGAATATGTATATGCCATGAAGAAAGCAATAGCAATAAAACTGAACGATCAATATGCTAAGCTAACGGATGGGTCTTGTCCATCACATCCTTCTCCTAATGATGTGATCCCGTTCATCAAATGACAACACATGTCTATGGTTAGGAAACTTAACCATCTTTGATTAACGAGCTAGTCTAGTAGAGGCTTACTAGGGACACGGTGTTTTGTCTATGTATCCACACATGTATCAAGTTTCCGGTTAATACAATTCTAGCATGAATAATAAACATTTATCATGATATAAGGAAATATAAAATAACAACTTTATCATTGCCTCTAGGGCATATTTCCTTCAGTCTCCCACTTGCACTAGAGTCAATAATCTAGTTCACATCGCCATGTGAATAACACCTATAGTTCACATCGCCATGTGACCAACACCCAAAGGGTTTACTAGAGTCAATAATCTAGTTCACAACATCATGTGATTAACACCGAAAGAGTAATAAGGTGTGATCATGTTTTGCTTGTGAGAGAAGTTTAGTCAACGGGTCTGCCATGTTCAGATCCGTATGTATCTTGCAAATTTCTATGTCTACAATGCTCTACATGGAGCTACTCTAGCAAATTTCTCCCACTTTCAATATGTATCTAGATCGAGACTCAGAGTCATCCAAATCGGTGTCAAAGCTTGCATCATATCCTTATTCGACAAACTCTTTGTCACCTCCGTAATCGAGAAACATATCCTTATTCCACTAAGGATAATATTGATCGCTGTCCAGTGATCCACTCCTGGATCACTATTGTACCCCTTTGCCAGACACGTGGCAAGGTACACAATAGGTCTGGTATACAGCATGGCATACTTTATAGAACCTATGGCTGAGGCATAGGGAATGACTTTCATTCTCTCTCTATCTTCTGCCGTGGTCGGGCATTGCATCTGACTCAACTTCACACCTTGTAACACAGGCAAGAACCCTTTCTTTGACTGATCCATTTTGAACTTCTTCAAAACTTTATCAAGGTATGTGCTTTGTGAAAGTCCAATTAAGCGTCTTGATCTATCTCTATAGATCTTGATTCCCAATATATAAGCAGCTTCACCGAGGTCTTTCATTGAAAAACTCTTATTCAAGTATCCTTTTATGCTATCCAGAAATTCTATATTATTTCCAATCAACAATATGTCATCCACATATAATATTAGAAATGCTACAGAGCTCCCACTCAATTTTTTGTAAATACAGGCTTCTCCAAAAGTCTGTATAAAACCATATGCTTTGATCACTTCATCAAAGCGTATATTCCAACTCCGAGATGCTTGCACCAGTCCATAAATGGATCGCTGGAGCTTACACACTTTGTTAGCACCTTTAGGATCGAAAAAACCTTCTGGTTGCATCATATACAACTCTTCTTTAAGAAATCCATTAACGAATGCAGTTTTGACGTTCATTTGTCAGATTTCATAATCATAAAATGCAGCAATTGCTAACATGATTCGGACGGACTTAAGCATCGCTACGGGTGAGAAGGTCTCATCGTAGTCAACTCCTTGAACTTGTCGAAAACCTTTCGCAACAAGTCAAGTTTTGTAGACAGTAACATTACCATCATCGTCAGTCTTCTTCTTGAAGATCCATTTATTCTCTATGGCTTGCCGATCATCGGGCAAGTCAACCAAAGTCCACTCTTTGTTCTCATACACGGATCTCATCTTAGATTTCATGGCCCCAAGCCATTTTGCGGAATCTGTGCTCATCATCGATTCCTCATAGTTCGTAGGTTCGTCATGGTCTAGTAACATGACTTCCAGAACAGGATTACCACACCACTCTGATGCGGAACGTACTCTAGTTGACCTACGAGGTTCGGTAGTAACTTGATCTGAAGTTTCATGATCATCATCTTTAACTTCCTCACTAGTTGGTGTAGGCATCACGGGAATGGTTTTCTCTGATGAGCTACTTTCCAATTTGAGAGAAGGTACAATTATCTCATCAAGTTATACTTTCCTTCCACTCACTTCTTTCGAGAAAAACTCCTTCTCTAGAAAGGATACATTCTTAGCAACAAAGATCTTGCCTTCGGATCTGTGATAGAAGGTGTACCCAACAATTTCTTTTGGGTATCCTATGAAGACGCACTTCTCCAATTTGGGTTCGAGCTTATCAGGCTAAAGCTTTTTCACATAAGCATCTTAACCATAGTTCACACGGTGTCGTCTCAACGGATTTAGACGGTGCCCTATTTAAAGTGAATGCAGTTGTCTCTAATGCATAACCCCAAAACGATAGTGGTAAATTGGTAAGAGACATCATAGATTGTACCGTATCTGATAAAGTACGGTTACGTTGATCGGACACACCATTACACTGTGGTGTTCTAGGTGGCATGAGTTGTGAAACTATTCCACATTGTTTTAAATGAAGGCCAAACTCATAACTCAAATATTTGCCTCCGCGATCAGATCGTAGAAACTTTATTTTCTTGTTACGATGATTCTCCACTTCACTCTGAATTTCTTTGAACTTTTCAAATGTTTCATACTTGTGTTTCATTAAGTAGATATACCCATAACTGCTCAAATCATCTATGAAGGTCAGAAAATAACGATACCCACCGCGAGCCTCAACAATCATCGGACCGCATACATCGGTATGTATTATTTCCAATAAGTTATTGGCTCGCTCCATTGTTCTGGAGAATGGAGTTTTATTCATCTTGCCCATGAGGCATGGTTCGCAAGTATCAAATGATTCATAATCAAGTGATTCCAAAAGCCCATCTGCATGGAGTTTCTTCACGCGCTTTACACCAATATGACTTAAACGGCAGTGCCACAAATATGTTGCACTATCATTATCAACTTTGGATCTTTTGGCATCAATATTATGAATATGTGTATCACTACGATCGAGATTCAATAAACCATTCACCTTGGGTGTATGACCACAGAAGGTTTTATTCATGTAAACAGAACAACAATTACTCTCTGACTTAAATGAATAACCGTTTTGCAATAAACATGATCCAATCATATTCATGCTCAACGCAAACACCAAATAACATTTATTTTAGGTTCAAAACTAATCCCGAAGGTAGAGGGAGTGTGTGATGGTGATCGTATCAATCTTGGAATCACTTCCAACACACATCGTCACTTCGCTCCTAACTAGTCTGTGTTCATTCTGCAACTCCTGTTTTGAGTTACTAATCTCAGCAACTGAACCGGTATCAAATACCCAGGGGTTGCCATGAACACTAGTAAATTTACACATCAATAACATGTATATCATATATACCTTTGTTCACTTTGCCATCCTTCTTATCCGCCAAGTATTTGGGGTAGTTCCGCTTCCAGTGACCATTTCCTTTGCAGTAGAAGCACTCAGTTTCAGGCTTGGGTCTAGTTTTGGGCTTCTTTATGGGAGTGGCAACTTGCTTGCCATTCTTCTCGAAGTTCCCTTTCTTTCCCTTGCCCTTTTACTTGAAACTATTGGTCTTGTCAACCATCAACACTTGATGCTCTTTCTTTATTTCTACCTTTGCCAATTTCAGCATTGCGAAGAGCTTTGGGAATCATTTTCGTCATCCCTTGCATATTATAGTTCATCAAGAAGTTCTAGTAACTTGGCGATAGTGACTAGAGAACTCTGTCAATCGCTATCTTATCTGGAATATTAACTCCCACTTGATTCAAGTGATTGTAGTACCCAGACATTCTGAGCACATGCTCACTAGCTGAGCTATTCCCTCCATCTTGTAGGCAAAGTATTTGTGAGAGGTCTCATACCTCTCAACACGGGCATGAGTCTGAAATACCAATTTCAGCTCTTGGAACATCTGATATGCTCCGTGGCGTTCTAAACATTTTTGAAGTCCCGGTTCTAAGCCGTAAAGCATGGTGCACTAAACTATCAAGTAGTCATCATACCGAGCTTGCCAAACGTTCATAACGTCTGTACCTGCTCCTGCAATAGGTTTGTCACCTAGCAGTGCATCAAGGACATAATTTTTCTGTGCAACAATGAGGATAATCCTCAGATCATGGACCAAGTCCGCATAATTGCTACTATCATCTTTCAACTTATTTTTCTCTAGGAACATATCAGAAAAACATAAGGGAGCTACAACGTGAGATATTGAACATAATTTGCAAATACTATCGGGACTAAGTTCATGATAAATTAAAGTTCAATTAATCAAATTACTTAAGAACTCCCACTTAGATAAACATCCCTCGAGTCATCTAAATGATCACGTGATCCAAATCAACTAAACCATGTCCGATCATCACGTGAGATGGAGTAGTCTTCAATGGTGAACATCTCTATGTTGATCATATCTACTATATGATTCACGTTCGACCATTCGGTCTCCAGTGTTCCGAGGCCATGTTTGTACATGCTAGGCTCGTCAAGTTTAACCTGAGTATTCCACATGTGCAAAACTGTCTTGCACCCGTTGTATGTGAACATAGAGCCTATCACACCCGATCATCATGTGGTGTCTCAGCACGAAGAACTTTTGCAACGGTGCATACTCATGGAGAACACTTATACCTTGAAATTTAGTTAAGGGATCATCTTATAATGCTACCGTCGTACTAAGCAAAATAAGATGCATATAAAAGATAAACATCACATGCAATCAAAATATGTGACATGATATGGCCATCATCATCTTGTGCTTTTGATCTCCATCTCCAAAGGACCGTCATGATCTCCATCATCACCGGCTTGACACCTTGATCTCCATCGCAGCATCATGGTCGTCTCACCAACTATTGCTTCTACAATTATCGCTAACGCATAGTGATAAAGTAAAGCAATTACATGGCGTTTGCATTTCATACAATAAAGCGACAACCATAAGGCTCCTGCCAGTTGCTGATAACTTTTACAAAACATGATCATCTCATACAACAACATATATCACATCATGTCTTGACCATATCACATCACAACATGCCCTGCAAAAACAAGTTAGACGTCCTCTACTTTGTTGTTGCAAGTTTTACGTGGCTGCTACGGGCTTCAAGCAAGAATCATTCTTACCTATGCATCAAAACCACAACGATGTTTCGTCAAGTTTGTTGATTTAACCTTCAACAAGGACCGGCCGTAGTCAAATTAGATTCAACTAAAGTTGGAGAAACAGACACCCGCCAGCCACCTTTATGCAAAACAAGTTGCATGTCTGTCGGTGGAACCGGTCTCATGAACGTGGTCATGTAAGGTTGGTCCGGGCCGCTTCACCCAACAATACCGTCGAATCAAAATAAGACATTGGTGGTAAGCAGTATGACTATCATCGCCCACAACTCTTTGTGTTCTACTCGTGCATATCATCTACGCATAGACCTCGCTCTGATGCCACTGTTGGGAAACGTAGCATGCAATTTCAAAAATTTCCTATGCTCATGCAAGATCTATCTAGAATATGCATATCAACGAGAGGGGGAGAGTGTGTCCACGTACCCTCGTAGATGGAAAGCGGAAGCGTTTGACAACGCGGTTGATGTAGTCGAACTTCTTCTCGTTCCGACTGATCAAGCACTGAACGTAAGACACCTCCGAGTTCTGCACACGTTCATCTCGATGACCTCCCTCGAACTCTTGATCCAGCAAAGTGTCGAGGGAGAGTTCCGTCAGCACGACGGCATGGTGACGGTGATGGTGAAGTGATCCGCGCAGGGCTTCGCCTAAGCACTACGCGCGTGAATATGACCGGAGGCGTAAACTGTGGAGGGGGGTGCTGCACACGGCTAACCATGTTTGTTGTGTGTTCTAGCGGTACCCCCTCATATATATAGGTTGGAGGGGAGGAGAGGTAGCCAACGGGGTGCCCCAAGTAGGAAAAATCCTACTTGGGCACCTCCCAATTCGGCCTCCCCCTTTCCTATTCCTATTCGGAGTAGGAAGGGAAGAGGGGGAAGGGGGAATCCTATTCCCTTTTTTCCTTTCCTCCTTCCCCTTTCCTTCTCCAATTTGGCCAGCCCATATGGGGGGGGGGGGTGCACAAGCCCCTTTGCGGCTGGTGTGTTTCCCCTCTTGGCCCATAAGGCCCATATAGATTGCCGGGGGTTGCCCGGAACCCCTTCCGGTGACCCGATGTACCTGGTACCCCCAGAACACTTCCGGTGTCCAAATACTATCATCCTATATATGAATCTTTACCCTCTCGACCATTTCGAGGCTCCTCGTCATGTCTGTGATCTCATCCGGTACTCCGAACAACATTCGCTCACCAAATCACATAACTCATATAATACAAATCGTCATCGAACGTTAAGCGTGCGGACCCTACGGGTTCGAGAACTATGTAGACATGACCGAGACACATCTCCGGTCAATAACCAATAGCAAACCTGGATGCTCGTATTGGTTCCCACATATTCTACGGAGATCTTTATCGGTCGTACCATAATGACAACATACGTTATTCCCTTTCTCATCGGTATGTTACTTGCCCGAGATTCGATCATCGATATCTTCATACCTAGTTCAATCTCATTACTGGCAAGTCTCTTTACTCATTCCGTAATGCATCATCCCGCAACTAACTCACTAGTCACATTGCTTGCAAGGCTTATCATGATGTGCATTACCGAGAGGGCCCAGGAATACCTCTCCGATACTCGGAGTGACAAATCCTAATCTCGATCTATGCCAACCCAACAAACACCTTCGGAGACACCTGTAGAGCATATTTATAATCACCCAGTTATGTTGTGACGTTTGATAGCACACAAGGTATTCCTCTGGTATCCGGGAGTTGCATAATCTCATAGTCAAAGGAATATGTATATGCCATGAAGAAAGCAATAGCAATAAAACTGAACGATCAATATGCTAAGCTAACGGATGTGTCTTGTCCATCACATCATTCTCCTAATGATGCGATCCCGTTCATCAAATGACAACACATGTCTATGGTTAGGAAACTTAACCATCTTTGATTAACGAGCTAGTCTAGTAGAGGGTTACTAGGGACACGGTGTTTTGTCTATGTATCCACACATGTATCAAGTTTCTGGTTAATACAATTCTAGCATGAATAATAAACATTTATCATGATATAAGGAAATATAAAATAACAACTTTATTATTGCCTCTAGGGCATATTTCCTTCAGTCTCCCACTTGCACTAGAGTCAATAATCTAGTTCACATCGCCATGTGAATAACACCTATAGTTCACATCGCCATGTGACCAACACCCAAAGGGTTTACTAGAGTCATTAATCTAGTTCACAACATCATGTGATTAACACCGAAAGAGTAATAAGGTGTGATCATGTTTTGCTTGTGAGAGAAGTTTAGTCAACGGGTCTGCCATGTTCAGATCCGTATGTATCTTGCAAATTTCTATGTCTACAATGCATAGTCAACGGGCATATTTCCTTCAGTTACTGTCCACTAGCCCGCCACACTTGCATTGCATCCTTAATCCGAAGTGATTGATGAGCTAGCTAATGAATGTCGTTTTGCTTGTACCACACAACTAGTCAGTCATGTGCTGCTTTTTGATCCCTAACCTATGATGCGAAGGCTTTCTGGAGCTGCTGCCGAAGCGGTGCTCTCAACGGGCGGGCTGCAGCCAGGGTCGCGTCCAGCTTCGCCTTCTTAACAATGAGGCCGACCTTCCTGGCTTCTGTAGTCCCGATTCCGGCGTCGTCCGAGTGCAACCCGATGCTCTACAACTCGTGCAGGGCTGCCTGCAGTTGAGACATAGAGGCCTTGAGCCTCTGCACTTCCTGACGAGCTCCCGCCTCGAACTGCTGCGACATTGCCCGGAACTCCTGCATCTCCTTCCTCTTAGACTCGTAGAAGCGGTCCCACTCCTCCGCCTTCCACTGCGCGTCCTCGATCTCCCCGTTGGCCGAGCTAATGTCGCAGGCGACGACGAGGTGGCGCTTGTGGGGTGGCGTCGATGTCGGCGCGGGCGGCGAGGGCACGGGGGCGAGGTCCGCGGCGTGGCACTCGAGGAGGAGGCGGCGCCGCTTGAGGCGGCGGGCGGTGGCGGCCTTGGAAGCGAGGAGGCGGGACTTGGCGGCCTGGATATCCTTCTTGGCTTGGAGACGGGACATGCAGTGGTTGCGCGCGTCCTCCATCCGCTGGACGCGCTCCTTGAAAGCAGACGACAGCTCCATCGCGCGGCTCTCCTGGGTGAGGAGAGAAACCGGTCAGTGGAGATGGTGAGCGGGGAGAGGTGACCTCGGGGAGGAGAACTGGGCGGTGGGGAACGGCGGGGATCGCCGGAATCTGGCGGCGGCATGGGATGGAGAAAGGGGATCGAGGAATACGAAAGGGATGGGATCCAACGTGGGTGTGTGTGTGCGTGGGTTGGGCGTGTGTGCATCGCGGGTGGGGCCCGGGGCTGTGTGGGTCGTGGGTTGGTGTGTGCTAAGTTATTGATGCGTGGGATCAATCCGTGGCATGCATTTCTTCTTTGCCGTCTGCCGGGGGCGGGGGCGGCCGTTAGATACGTTAGGTTATTTCTTTGCCGTCTGCTTTCGGGCTCTTTGCCGTCTGCTAGCAAACGACAAAGAAAGTGACCATTAGGTCGTTCTCGTTAGTGGGCCACCCACCCTCTTTAGCGTCTACTAGCAGACGACAAAGATTCTATGCCGTCAGCTAGCTGACGGCAAAGAGCAGGCTGACGGCAAACTGAAAGTGCAACTATCCCTGGGTGGTTTTGGTAATTCCTAACAACATATAGCTCATTGAGCTAATACTATTTCAAGATAAATATTTCAGGAAAGCTCAATGATTGGCATGGTAGGGATTAGAAATGTGGACCCCTCAAAATGCTAAGGAAAGATTGGCTCAAGCTCTAAAGCTCAAGACTCTACATTTTACTTTTAATGATCCAAGATCACATTGAGTCCATAGGAAAAGCCAATACTATTAAAAGGGGAACATGTGTTGCTTAATGGGTTACTTGCTCGAAATGCTTAGTGATATGCTCCAAAAACCCTCAACCACTTTCTCATATCCACATTTGTCCCAAACCAAAAGTCAAACTCAGCCCCACCGAAAATTTCTATCCGGCACCACCGAGTTCAGTTGACATAGCCACTGCCACAAAACCCTAGTCATTTTGGTCTCACCGATAGGGATCTCGGTCCCACCGAGATGGGATTGCAAACTCTCTGTTTCCCTTCGTAACATTTCGGTCCAACCAAAATGAGCGATCGGTCCCGCCGAGTTCGCAATGCAAACTCTCTATTTCCCCTTCGTAACGTTTCGGTCCAACCGAGATGAGCGAATCGGTCCCACCGAGTTTGCCTGACCAACTCTCTAGTTAGCTTATTACCAAACTGGGTCTTACTGAGTTTGTGTAATCGGTCTCACCAAGATTACGTTATGCCCTAACCCTAATGAAATTGGTCCTACCGAGTTGACATGTCGGTCCCACCGAAAATCCTAACGTTCACATTTTGAACTAAATCGGTCTGACCGAGTTTCATTATTTGGTCCCACCGAGTTTGGTGATTTGTGTGTAACGGTTAGATTTTGTGTGGAGGCTATAAATACCCCTCCACCCACTGTTCATTCGTGGAGAGAGCCATCAGAACATGCCTACACTTCCAACATACATTTTCTGAGAGAGAACCACCTACTCATGTGTTGAGGTCAAGATATCCCATTCCAACCATATGAATCTTCATCTCTAGCCTTCTCCAAGTTGCTTTCCACTCAAATCATCTTTCCACCAAATCCAAATATGTGAGAGAGAGTTGAGTGTTGGGGAGACTATCATTTGAAGCACAAGAGCAAGGAGTTCATCATCAACACACCATCTATTACCTTTTGGAGGGTGGCGTCTCCTAGATATGTTAGGTGTCACTTGGGAGCCTCCGTCAAGATTGTGGAGTTGAACCAAGGAGTTTGTATGGGCAAGGAGATTGCCTACTTCGTGATCATATGCTACCTTAATGATTGCCTGGATGATGTTATCTCTTATATTCCATATATGATCACTCACTTTGATTGGTGATGAGTGCATGTTTTTTAATTTTTATCATTCTGAGCAATCCACCAAGAGGTATGTGACATGGAAGAGTGACCCATGATCCTAATCGATTGTGCATTTGCATTCAAAAGCAAATTTTAAATAATGCACAAATTCAGGGGGAGCTCTTGCTTATCACATACTTCTCAAAGCGACTATGTATTTCAATCTTATGATCATTTGTTGAAGCTTTGATCTATATGTTGTCATCAATTACCAAAATGGGGGAGATTGAAAGTTCAACTATCCCTGGGTGGTTTTGGTAATTCCTAACAACATATCGCTCATTGAGCTAATACTATTTGAAGATAAATATTTCAGGAAAGCTCAATGATTGGCATGGCATGGATTAGAATTGTGGACCCCTCAAAATTCTAAGGACAAAAGATTGGCTCAAGCTCTAAAGCTCAAGACTCTAGATTTTACTTTTAGTGATCCAAGATCACATTGAGTCCATAGGAAAAGCCAATACTATTAAAAGGGGATGATGTGTTGCTTAATGGGTTACTTGCTCAAAATGCGTAGTGATATGCTCCAAAAATCCTCAACCACTTTCTCATATCCACATTTGTCCCAAACCAAAAGTCAAACTCGACCCCACCAAAACTTTCTATCCGGCGCCGCCGAGTTCAGTTGACATAGCCACTGCCACAAAACCCTAGTCATTTCGGTCTCACCGATAGGGATCTCAGTCTCACCAAGATGGGATTGCAAACTCTCTGTTTCCCTCCGTAACATTTCGGTCCAACCGAAATGAGCAATTGGTCCCACCGAGTTCGCAATGCAAATTCTCTATTTCCCCTTAGTAACGTGTCGGTCCAACCGAGATGAGCGAATCGGTCCCACCGAGTTTGCTCGACCAACTCTTTGGTTAGCTTATTACCAAAGTCGGTATTACCGAGTTTGTGTAATTTGATCTCGCCGAGATTACGTTATGCCGTAACCCTATTGAAATCGGTCCTACCGAGTTGACATGTCGGTCCCACCGAAAATCCTAACATTCACATTTTGAACTAAATCGGTCTAACCGAGTTTCATTATTCGGTCCCACCGAGTTTGGTGATTTGTGTGTAACGGTTAGATTTTGTGTGGAGGCTATAAATACCCCTCCACCCACTCTTCATTCGTGGAGAGAGCCATCAGAACATGCCTACACTTCCGACATACATTTTCTGAGAGAGAACCACCTACTCATCTGTTGAGGTCAAGATATCCCATTCCAACCATATGAATCTTGATCTCTGGCCTTCACCAAGTTGCTTTCCACTCAAATCATCTTTCCACCAAATCCAAATCTGTGAGAGAGAGTTGAGTGTTGGGGAGACTATCATTTGAAGCACAAGAGCAAGGAGTTCATCATCAACACACCATCTATTACCTTTTGGAGAGTGGTGTTTCCTAGATTGGTTAGGTGTCACTTGGGAGCCTCCGTCAAGATTGTGGACTTGAACCAAGGAGTTTGTATGGGCAAGGAGATTGCCTACTTCGTGAAGATCTACCCTAGTGAGGCAAGTCCTTCGTCCGCGATGGCCATGGTGGGATAGACAAGGTTGCTTCTTCATGGACCCTTCGTGGGTGGAGCCCTCCGTGGACTCGCGCAACCGTTACCCTTCGTGGGTTGAAGTCTCCATCAATGTGGATGTACGATAGCACTACCTATCGGAACCACGCCAAAAATCTCCGTGTCTACATTGCGTTTGCTCCCTCCAAACTCCTCCCTTTACCTTCATGTGCAATGTTTTACATTCCGCTGCTATACTCTTAGACTTGCATGTGTAGGTTGGTTGCTTGACTAGTGCTAAGTTGCTAAAATCTGCCAGGACTTAAAATTGGGAAAAGTCTAGATTTTTATTTGGTCAAGTAGTCTAATCACCCTCCCTCTAGACATACTTTCGATCCTACAAGTGGTAACTGAACTTTGGTCTCCATTTGCCTTGATTTCCATAGCTTTTGGTGATCATAGCCTTGGTTTCACAACCTAGGAGAGTATGGCGTCTACCGAGGGAAATTACCACCGTAGAGGTCCTTACTTTGATGGTACTAATTTTGCTAGTTGGAAGCATAAGATGAAAATGCAAATTCTTGGACATAACCCCGCCGTTTGGGCTATTGTGTGTATTGGCTTGCAAGGTGAATTCTTTGATGGGAGAGAACTGAACCGTGAAGCTACCGCGGAAGAGTTGAAGATGCTGCAATACAATGCTCAGGCTTGTGATACTCTCTTCAATGGATTGTGCCCCGAAGAATTCAACAAAATCAGCCGTCTTGAGAATGCAAAGGAAATTTGGGATACTTTGAGTGATATGCACGAAGGTACCGACTCCGTCAAGGAATCCAAATTGGATGTGCTTCAAAGTCAACTTGACAAGTTCAAAATGAAGGATGGTGAAGGTGTCGCTGAAATGTACTCTAGGCTTGCTCTCATCACAAATGAGATTGCCGGCTTAGGAAGTGAAGAGATGACCGACAGATTCATCATCAAGAAGATCCTAAGAGCCTTGGATGGAAAATATGATACCGTGTGCACATTGATCCAAATGATGCCCAATTACAAAGATCTCAAGCCAACGGAAGTCATTGGAAGAATTGTTGCTCATGAGATGTCACTTAAGGATAAGGAAGAGCTCCACAACAAGTCAAGTGGTGCTTACAAAGCCTCATCTGATGCTCCCACATCATCAAGTGAGAAAAAAGCCTTCAATGAAGAATTGAGCCTAATGGTGAAGAACTTCAACAAGTTCTAAAGAGTAGAAGCAAGGAGAGAAGTTCCAATTAAAGGTCCTACAATGACAAAAGATCTTCAAGTCGTGAACGGAATTGCTACAATTGTGGAAGACCTGGACATTACTCCAATGAGTGTACGGCTCCCTACAAAAGAAGAGAAGATTCTCCTAAAAGAAGTAGAAGAGAAGAATCAGCACCAAGAGAGAGAAGGAGTGGAGATGATCACTATGAACGTAGATCCTCTCGAAGAAGCAAGGATTCGGAAAGGAAGGACAAATCATCAAAGAGCTACACAAAATGAAGACATCAAGCTCATGTTGGTGAATGGGTATCCGGCTCCGACTCCGACCATCACTCTGAAAGAAGTTATCACTCCGACTCCGAATATAGTCAAGATGAAGGTGTTGCCGGACTAGCACTTGTGTCAACCAACTTCTACGACATATTTGACTCACCAAATGAAGTAATTGGAAGATGCTTCATGGCTAAAGGTCCAAAGGTATCACACCCCGAGTATGTTGATTTTAATAGTGATGAAGATGATTTGCTAGGAGATGATGATTTACTTGTTGAAAACTCTAGTTATGAAAACTTTGATGAACTTGCTATTAATCATGCTAATCAAGATAAAACGAATGATGATGATAAGAAGGAGATTGAGCGTCTAACTAAAGAACTAAACACTCTTAAGTTAGCTCATGAAACCACCTTGGAAGATCATCGAGAACTTTTAAAGACTCATGAGAAGCTATGCTTTGAAAAGCTCAATCTTGAGCAAGAGCATGGGTTCTTAAAGGCAATCAATGATGATCTTCGCAAGAAAAGTTCTTCTTACATTGCCAAGCATTTACTCTTGTCTACTTACATGCCACAAGTAAAATCTAACAACAAGAGTAAGAAAGATTCTTCACCTAGTAGTAACAATAATCATGCTAAATCCAATATTGTTGCTTCTAGTAGTTCTCTTGATTCCACTAATGATTCTCTTAGCCAAGTTACACTTGAGCAAGAAAATAGCTTATTGAAGGGAATAATAGAGAAATGTGTTTACAAGAGCCTTGCCGGAAGTAAGCAATTTGAGGAAATTGTACGCAAGCAAGGAAGGCACCGGAAGAATCAAGGAATTGGTTTTGAACGAAAGTTCAATGCCAATGGAGTTGAGTGGGAAGAAGACCAATACCCCAAGACGAAGTTTGTTTCTCAACAAGATAAGTATGATCCCACTTCTTTCCAAGGAACACAAGCTCAAGATGATCTTCCACCACAAGACCACAAGCAAAAAGGCAAGGACAAGCTTCAAGAGGAGATTGATGCATTTGAAGAAGCTCCCAAGGCCTTGGTCAAGTGGGTTCCCAAGACTACAACAAGTTGCACTTCATCAAGTACGACTACAACTCCAAGGATTCCCATCAAGATGGTGTGGATCCCAAAGAAAAAGAACTAGATTGTTCTTGAGGGTGACTCTGCCAACATACTTCAATCATATCTTTTGGCAAGGACATGTGCAAACAACTTCCATATCTTGCACTAGTTCAAGGAGTCACAAACCCTCTTGTTGGTAAGACAAGGGACAAGGTAACCTAATGCTTTCATGGACATCATCTTATGTAAACATCACTCTATGTCTATGGATATCCTTGTTTGTTCCTTGTGGGACTAACCCGTGTAGGTATTGAAAGTGCAACTCACTCCAATGGATTGCTCCAAATGATCTACATCAAAATTGAGCATCTACATCTTCAACACCTACATGAAGTCATCATCGACAAAACCCAAGGTTAGTTCATCCCTCTTAGGGGGGATATCACATCTTGGGGGAGCTTTACTCTAACCAATTGAGCTAAAGCAACTCTAATGATGTGAACACAACAATGCTTTATGTAAAAGTGGTAACCCCACTTGTGCTTAAACGATGAGTATGACCTATGATCAAATGTTCTCATTTGACTCCTAAGTCAATATACTCATATATAGATGACCTAGTCATCGCCAAATTGCTTGATAGATGCTAGAGTGATTGTGCATGCTTTGTCACATATTTCATTTGCCATTTT
This sequence comes from Triticum aestivum, assembly GCF_018294505.1. Classification (NCBI taxonomy): domain Eukaryota; kingdom Viridiplantae; phylum Streptophyta; class Magnoliopsida; order Poales; family Poaceae; genus Triticum; species Triticum aestivum. The sequence continues at coordinate 225,650,052 of NC_057814.1, read as the reverse complement.
ATTGTGTGAGCATGTTGATTGCATATTTTACTCATTCGAGGACATCCATTTGTTTCTTTGATTGTTTGGCTTTTTCTCTTTTACCAAATGGATGGATAAGAATGCCTAAGAACTCCCTCTAGCTATCTATGCTTTTCTCGTGTCAAACTCTATTATGCTACATCACAAAGTTTGATCACGTCAGATTCGAACCACTCTGTGTGAGGAGCACTTGGAGTCCCCGATTCGTCATAGACTTAAACTTCCAAAACCTCTTTGTGCATTTCGGTATGAACGAGTCATCCACTTCGGTCACACCGAGTTCACTAAGTTGATCTAGTTTTCCATCTCGGTGCAACTAATTTGAACTTTTCGGTCACACCGAGTTGTTCCACTCGGTCACACCGGCAGGGTCGGGATATATAAACCCACGGGTGAGATTTTGGAAATTTCTTCAAACTCCTCAGCCCGCGCGTGTGTCCTGCTCTGCCTCCTCGGGTCTCCGGATTGTCTCCTCGCCGCCAGCTACCTCCCGCCGCTGGTTTCCGTCGCCGTCAACGGATTTCTGCTCCGCCGTTGCCGCCATAGCAAACTCCCGCCGAACTAGGGTATGGGTTCGACTCTATGTGCTATTCCTTTAACTCTAATTCATAGCACATTGCTTTGCCATGATCATGACCACGTATGCAAACAATCCATCCACTGAAAACTTCCTTTAGGTTAGATTGGATTTGAAAATTTAGGGTTAGGTCTCCACCGAACTCATCTCAGACCGACCAAGTTGTAGAAATTGGTTTCACCGATTTGTCTTAGGCCATAGCACATGCATTTTCGGTCTGACCGAAAACTGCACATCGGTGCGACCGAGTTCGACTCTCTGTGAAACCCTAGCAGTCTCGGTGCCACCGAACTGTGACTCGGTCTGACCGAGTTCACTAGTTTAGGCTCCAAAATTGCTTCGGTATCACCGAGTTTAACAGATCGGTAGCTCCAAAATGCTTTATGGGGAGAACTAAAACTAAGTTTTTGAGTCATCTGTTTTGCAAAAAGAAAACTCTGCACTTTGTGACGCTCATCCACTCTACCTCATCTACATATATTCACAGGGTTTGCTGTCAGTAAGATTGCCAAGATGTCTGACCAGAGTGACAGTCAGAACAGATCTGAAGAACATGTGCAATTGAGTGAGTGTACACATCCCTCAAGCAGCTATGATGAGGGCAGTATAAGCACACCTAGCAACTTGCCCAAGGCAGCCACCAGAACCAGGTAGAAGAGAACCTCAAACTCTGAGGATGGGGATTATGTGGCCGTTGAGGATGAGGCCACCTCAAAGAAGAAAGTGCTGAAGAAAGAATATGGCACAGCTACTGCAACAAAGCCAGGGTTGCACAAGAAGGCGCCTTCCAGAAGGATCCCAATGTCTAAGGCCAGGGCATCCACTCAGGAACCCTCCAAGACAACTGGAGGAGAAGATGCTGCTGAAGACAAGAAAAAGAAGGAGAGAAAGAGGGGAAGATGGTGCAAGAAGGTATACCCCATGGCTGAATTTGAGAAGCATTCTTCTGATGAAGAAGAAGAAGAATAAGAGGTGCTCCAGCACCCAAAGCTCAGAGGCTCATGGGATATGCAATTAAGTCAGGGGCTGCTTCATCAAAGCCCAAGCCAGCTCCCAAAGCTCAAGCTGAGAAACCCCCAAAGCCCAAGAGGAACACCAGGAGCATTCCTGCAGAAGAGAAGAACAAGGCCCCAATGCCTCAAGCTGAAGAAGAGGATGATGAGTCTCTTATTTTGAGAAAACTGAAACTCAAGATTCCAGACCACAATGATGCTCATCCAGTGGCTGAAGACATGCACATCAGAAAAGATGCTGGACTGAGATTGTGGAGATAGTCTGATCCCTATGCTGTGAGGAGAAGGACTGCAGTTGATTACAGATTTCATACCAAAGAACAACAAGACTTCTATGAGACATTTTTGCTTGACAAGAATCCAATTGCATGTGACATGAGATGGGTTGAGTGGGTATACATCAAGGAGAAGGAAGATCACTTCCCAGGAGTCTATGACAGCTTCAAAGCATGCCGAGTTGACAAATTTGTTGGGCAGAAGCTCACGAAATGGAATGATGATTTGACCATGCAGTTTTACTCCACTACTCACTTTTACCCAGATGGGAAGATCATATATGGATGTTTGAAGGTACTAGGTACCAATCCACTGTTGAAGAATGGGCCACGTTGATCAATGCCCCAAAGGAACATGAAGATGACTTGGATGTGTATGCCAAGAAGAAGAAAGACCACAACTCAATGGCAAACATGTACAAAGAGATCCCAGATAAAGCTTTGGAGACACACAAGCTTGGATCTGTACATTACTTGTTGTCTGGTCTGCCTACCATCAACACTATCCTAAGACACACATTGCTACCCAAGTCAGGAGATCACAAGATGATTAGAGGACATTCCATCAACCTGTTGCAAATCTTTGATATCCCTCAAAAGTTTAAAGTCATGAGTCTGATTGTAGAGACAATCAAGAGGACAGTTGCTGACCAAAAGAGAAGTTGTGGGTATGCTCCACACATTCAGGAGCTCATCAACTCCAAGATGGGCACATGTACATATTTGTTGGACAAGGAGCATCTACCCCTATATCCTGAATTTGAAGACAACAAGGTTGTAATGAATGAGGATGAACAATCATTAGATCAAGTACAAGAGAAGAGAGCTAAAGCTAAGGCTGAGAAAGCTACCAAGATGCCAAGTGTTGAGGAAGCATCTCAAGTTTTCCTGAAGAGCAAGCAAGATCAGCTTGCATATCTGATCCAATCTACTTTGAGGATTGAGAAGGGCTTGGCCACCCTGACTCAGAATCAGGAGAGCTTGGAGAGGATTGTTGAGACAAAATTTTATGATCTTGATGTGAAGGTTACTGAAATCAAAACAGCAGTTCAGCAGCTCCAGGAGGAAGCAGAAGAGAGGAGAGGGAAGGCAACTACTGATGCTTTTGAGTGAGTGCCAAGGAGTCAGAGGTCTGCTGCAGTGCGTGTACCTGATTCTAGAGCTACATCATCTGCACCAGCAGCTACAGCTTCAGTGCCACCTCCAGCAGCCACCTCCAGATGCCTTCGTCCTTGGAGTTCTCTCTACTCCAATTCCCGAAGACCAAGCCTGAGAGACGCATAGCACTATGCATTTTCAAACTTTTTGGTAACTTGTTGCAAAAGGGGGAGAAATATGTATAGATCATAGGCTTCGAGAGAGAGTGTTTTGCCTTTTATCTCTCTTACTTTTGGTCGAACCTTTTTTATGCGTTTGGTTGATACTCTATGTCTTTGTCTGTGTGAGATACTTGTTTGATCATGTGATTGATCATATGCTACCTTAATGATTGCTTGGATGATGTTATCTCTTATATTCCATATATGATCACTCACTTTGATTGGTGATGAGTGCATGTTTTTTAATTTTTATCATTTTGAGCACTCCACCAAGAGGTATGTGACATGGAAGAGTGACCCATGATCCTAATCGATTGTGCATTTGCATTCAAAAGCAAATTTTAAATAATGCACAAATTCAGGGGGAGCTCTTGCTTATCACATACTTCTCAAAGCGACTATGTATTTCAATCTTATGATCATTTGTTGAAGCTTTGATCTATATGTTGTCATCAATTACCAAAAAGGGGGAGATTGAAAGTGCAACTATCCCTGGGTGGTTTTGGTAATTCCTAACAACATATCGCTCACTGAGCTAATACTATTTGAAGATAAATATTTCAGGAAACCTCAATGATTGGCATGGCATGGATTAGAATTGTGGACCCCTCAAAATTCTAAGGACAAAAGATTGGCTCAAGCTCTAAAGCTCAAGACTCTACATTTTACTTTTAGTGATCCAAGATCACATTGAGTCCATAGGAAAATCCAATACTATTAAAAGGGGATGATGTGTTGCTTAATGGGTTACTTGCTCAAAATGCGTAGTGATATGCTCCAAAAATCCTCAACCACTTTCTCATATCCACATTTGTCCCAAACCAAAAGTCAAACTCGACCCCACCAAAACTTTCTATCCGGCGCCACCGAGTTCAGTTGACATAGCCACTGCCACAAAACCCTAGTCATTTCGGTCTCACCGATAGGGATCTCAGTCTCACCAAGATGGGATTGCAAACTCTCTGTTTCCCTTCGTAACATTTCGGTCCAACCGAAATGAGCAATTGGTCCCACCGAGTTTGCAATGCAAATTCTCTGTTTCCCCTTAGTAACGTTTCGGTCCAACCGAGATGAGCGAATCGGTCCCACTGAGTTCGCTCGACCAACTCTCTGGTTAGCTTATTACCAAAGTCGGTATTACCGAGTTTGTGTAATTTGATCTCGCCGAGATTACGTTATGCCCCAACCCTAATGAAATCGGTCCTACCGAGTTGACATGTCGGTCCCACCGAAAATCCTAACGTTCACATTTTAACTAAATCGGTCTGACCGAGTTTCATTATTCGGTCCCATCGAGTTTGGTGATTTGTGTGTAACGGTTAGATTTTGTGTGGAGGCTATAAATACCCCTCCACCCACTCTTCATTCGTGGAGAGAGCCATCAGAACATGCCTACACTTCCAACATACATTTTCTGAGAGAGAACCACCTACTCATGTGTTGAGGTCAAGATATCCCATTCCAACCATATGAATCTTGATCTCTGGCCTTCACCAAGTTACTTTCCACTCAAATCATCTTTCCACCAAATCCAAATCTGTGAGAGAGAGTTGAGTGTTGGGGAGACTATCATTTGAAGCACAAGAGCAAGGAGTTCATCATCAACACACCATCTATTACCTTTTGGAGAGTGGTGTTTCCTAGATTGGTTAGGTGTCACTTGGGAGCCTCCGTCAAGATTGTGGAGTTGAACCAAGGAGTTTGTACGGGAAAGGAGATCGCCTACTTCGTGAAGATCTACCCTAGTGAGGCAAGTCCTTCGTGGGCGATGGCCATGGTGGGATAGACAAGGTTGCTTCTTCGTGGACCCTTCGTGGGTGGAGCCCTCCATGGACTCGTGCAACCGTTACCCTTCGTGGGTTGAAGTCTCCATCAACGTGGATGTACGATAGCACCACCTATCGGAACCACGCCAAAAATCTCCGTGTCTACATTGCGTTTGCTCCCTCCAAACTCCTCCCTTTACCTTCATGTGCAATGTTTTACATTCCGCTGCTATACTCTTAGACTTGCATGTGTAGGTTGGTTGCTTGACTAGTGCTAAGTTGCTAAAATCTGCCAAGACTTACAATTGGGAAAAGGCTAGATTTTTATTTGGCCAAGTAGTCTAATCACCCCCTCTAGACATAATTTCGATCCTACACAAACACCATCTTTGTCGTCCGCCCTTTCTTTGTCGTTAGCTTTCTGTAAGATGATGGCAAAGACCTTCTTTGCCGTCAGCTAGCAGACGGCAAAGAGCTTTCTGACGGCAAAGATCCTGATTCTAGTAGTGTAAGAGATAAAACATTTTGGGTGGCATGCTTTTCCCTTCAATGAAAACGATCGAGTAATTCCCAATACTTTCCATGCTAGATATGTCATAGGCGGTTCCCAAACAGAAAGTAAAGTTTATTCCTTTTTTAACCATACTTTCACATTCCACGGCTAACCAAATCCACGGGTGCCGTCCATACCAACACTTTCCAAGGAATTTATCATTTGACAACATAAAGTAAATTCATTTTTAATTTCGGGACTCGGAATCCCTAATACCTTTGCCGTACTCTCGTGCAATGACAAGTGAATAAACACTCATCTTGAGAACAGCAAAAGAATACCGCATATAGGTAGGTATAGTGGACACATATGGCAAAACTAGGATTAAGGATTTTGGATGCACAAGTAGTGATCATACTTAGTACAAGTGAAGGCTAGCAAAAGATTGAGAAGCATCCAACCAAGAAATGAAAAAAATCTCATAAGCGAGCATTAAGCATAACTAACACCGAATAATGCACCACAAGTAGGATGTAATTTCGTTGCATAACTATTGAATTTCGTGCTTGCATAGGGAATCACAAACCTTAACATCAATATTCCTACTAAACCATAATTACTCACCAACATGACTCACATATCACTATCATTGTCGGCGTTCTGGGAACGGGGGTCCCCAGACTTGCCTGCCTGCGGCCCACAGCGTGGCTCTGCGAGCGGGCCCATACGGCCCATCTTCACCAACAAGCATTCAAGACCCTCGTGAGGGGCCAAGCCTCGCGAGGGGGACAACACAAGACCTCTTCGGGAGCGGCCTCACCAGGTTGGCTCGCGAGGGGCGGAGAGATCAAGGCAAGGCAAACCTCGCGAGGTTCTCGTGACGTGAGCCGTGAGGATCGAGACCAGGCGGGCGCCAGCGCGCACAGTGTCCTTTTTTCCTCTTTGGTGCTAAGGAGGCAAGCGCAGGCGCGGAGTACCTAGGCGTCAAGCAAAGGTTTCCATAACAGTGCAACGAGACCAAGACCAGTAGGACGGCTAGACGGAGGTCACCATGGAGCCCAAGGCGGCGTCACCACCAGAGCCTTTTGCAGGCGAAGACTGCTTTTGTCAGGATAAGCTGTACTAGTTGTCCCCTTTCAAATGGGCGGTTGTTGGCTCCCTTCCCACTCAATATTTGGGGAGAGGACCAGGGCCTCTATAAATAGGACTAGCCACCACCGTAGGAGATAACTCATTCGGAGGCATCTCATCTCATTTTGAGTAACCCTCACCCACACAAGTTCACCAAGCACAAGAACACCTCGCCTTAGGAGGCTGTTCTTCCCCTTGTACTGTTCATCCTCAGCCCAAGAGGCAATCCACCACCACCACACTGGAGTAGGGTATTACACCACTACGGTGGCCCGAACCAGTACAAATCTTGTGTCCTTTGTGTTGCGAGTTCGTCGAGTTAGTTCTTGAGATCTTAGCAAAGTTAGGGCGTGGATCGTTAGGGGGAGATCTTCGTGCGCACCCCAGTGCTCGAACCTTGAGGGTTTTGCCGGAACCCTAGATCCGACATTTGGCGCGCCAGGTAGGGGTGCGCCGTAGCCTTCGTTCCGTCGACCTGCGCTCCGCCACCACCGTGCTTCGCCCTCATGGCAGGCATCTTGCTCCCAGCTTCGACGACTGATGCCAACGGCAGGGCCTAAGGGCTCCGAGCCTTGGCCCCCGCCCTACGGCAGGTGCAGTGGCCACCCAAGTTCAAGCCGGAGATGCCGCCACGCTACGACGGCACGGCAAACCCGTCAACTTTCCTACTAGAGTACGAGGAGGCCGTCCTCGAGGCTGGAGGCGACGACAAGGTCATGGCCAACCGGCTTTCCATGGCCCTCACTGGCGCGCCGCGCGCCTGGCTGCTCAACCTCCCCGGATCCACGGTGGCATCTTGGGAGGAGCTGCACGGCCTCTTCACTGCGTGCTATGTGGCACCGGCGCATCACGCGGCCGCGGCCCTCCTAGGCGGCTTGCAAGCACCACCTTCAGATCGCCATATCAATTCGTTCCTTCGCCAGATCGACGCCGCTTCCAAGCGCTCTGGGGCTCCGCCGGGCTGGGCCGCGCCCGAGGCGGACCTCACCTTCGACTCAGAAGACCACCCCGTCACCACCGCTGGCTCGGGAATGCTCCCGATGCTTTGCATGCCCACCATCTGCAACGTGGCCGTCACCAAGACCCTCATCAACGGCGGCTCCGGCCTCAACATGCTCTCCGTGGAGGCCTTCAGCCTTCTGCACGTACCGCTCAAGCGGCTCCGCCTCAGCAAGTCTTTCTCAGGAGTTGGCGGCGGCACCGTCCACTCCCTGGGACAGATCCGCCTCCCTGTCACCTTCGGCACGCGCGGCAATGACCACACCGAGCTGGTCGACTTCGACATCGCCCGCATCAGCCTCCCGTACAATGCCATCCTTGGGTACCCAGCTCTGGCCCAGTTCATGGCAGCAACCCATCTAGCTTACAACCTCATGAAGATGCCTGGGAGCAAGGGCGTCCTCACCATCAAGGGGGACGCCAAGGAGGCCCTGGCGGCGCTCAAGCTTGCCCTCAAGACCACCGCGGTGGCACAGCCCGCCGGCGCGAGCGGCTCCGAGGCCAAGGGAGCCGCACCAACCAAGAAGAAACAGTTGTTCACCCAAGACAAGGCAGAAACCAAGCAGGTGCCAGTCGATGAGGACGGGTCCTCAGGAGCCACCTTTACCATAGGTGCCGACCTCGACCCAAACCAAGAGGAAGCGTTGGTGAAGTTCTTGCGCGCAAACAAAGAGATATTCGCATGGGAACCCAAGAAGCTAGTGGGGGTCCCGAGAGAGGTGATTCAGCATCACTTAAGGGTGTGCCCCAATGTACGCCCTGTGAAGCAGCGGGCAAGACGACAGTCCATGGAGAAGCAGGCCTTCATCGTCCAAGAAACCCGCAAGCTAGAAGCGGCGGGTGCCATTCGCGAGGTCCGGTACCCCGAATGGCTGGCAAACCCCGTCGTTGTGCCAAAGAAAGGCGGGAAGGAGCGAATGTGCGTCGACTTCACCAACCTCAACAAGGCCTGCCCCCAAGATCTGTTCCCGCTTCCACGCATCGGCCAGATCGTCGACTCCACCATCGAGTGCGACCTGCTGTGCTTCCTGGATGCGTTCTCAGGGTATCACCAGATCAAGATGGCGGTAGAAGATGTAGAGAAGACATCCTTCCTAACCCCGTGTGGGGTGTACTGCTACACTTGCATGCCTTTCGGGCTGCGTAACGCGGGCGCGACCTTTCAGCGGTTGATGCACATCGCCTTAGGGCGGCAGCTCGGGAGAAACGTGGAGGCCTACGTGGAAGACATTGTGGTGAAGTCTCGGGAGGCGAGAACCTTGATCCAAGACCTGGAGGAGACTTTCGTGAGCCTACGCCAGGTGAACTTGCGACTCAACCCGGATAAGTGCGTGTTTGGCGTCCCTTCGGGAAAGCTGCTGGGCTTCCTTGTATCCCACAGAGGGATCGAGGCGAACCCAGAAAAGGTCAAGGCCATTGAAGACATGAGCCCGCCGCAGATCCTCAAGGAAATGCAGAAGCTGGCTGGCCGGGTGACTGCATTGGGGCGCTTCATTTCCAAGCTAGGAGAGCGCGCGCTACCCTTCTTCAAGATGATGAAGAAGAAGGGCCCGTTCGAGTGGACCCCGGAGGCCGACCGAGCTTTTCAAGACCTCAAGAGATACCTGACCAGCCCTCCAGTGATGGTGGTGCCACGAACTCTCGAGCCCCTAGTGCTTTATCTTGCCGCCACCCCATACTCCGCCAGCGTGGCTCTGGTGGCGGTTTGGGAAGAGCACCAAGCCAAAGGCGCGTCATGCCGAGCTACGCCACCAGCTGAGATGACGCAAGATCAGGAAGGTGCCGCAAGAGCCGTAGAAGCATCAATGGAGGATCAAGCTCAGCAGGACGACACCGCCGAGACCCCGACAAGCGATCAAGCGTCGGGGGCTCCATTACCTCAGGAGACGCCCCAACTTCCGCAAGGCACGAGCCTCATCAGCGCACCAGCCCTCGTCGAGCACCCGGTGTATTTCGTCAGCACGGTGTTGCGGGATGCAATGGCGCGATATCCCATGCCTCAAAAGCTCTTGCTCGCGCTCTTGGTGGCCTCGCGTAAGTTGCGGCACTACTTCCAGGGCCACCCCATCAAGGTCGTCTCAGCCTACCCATTGGAGAGAGTGCTCAGGAGCCCCAATTCTGCAGGAAGGGTCGCTGAGTGGAACATCGAGCTGCAGGCATTCCAGTTGGAGTTTAGCATTACCAGGGTCATCAAGGGAGCCGCACTTGCTGATTTCGTGGCAGAATGGACGGACGCCCCGGTGCTTGAAATAGGTGAGGATTAGTCCCTCTTGCCGGGAAGTGAGGTGCCTGACGGCTGGGTCATGTATTTCGATGGTGCCTTTGCACACCAGGGCACGGGGGCTGGAGCAGTGCTCATCTCGCCCACTCAGGACAAGCTCTATTATGCTGTGTAGCTCTGCTTTTAGCAGGGCGAGAAGGTCTCCAACAACATCATAGAGTACGAAGGCCTCATAGCTAGCCTAAAAGCTACGGCAGCTCTGGGGGTGAAGCGCCTCACCGTTAGGGGTCGCAGCTCCTCGTCAACTTCTCCAACAAGGTATACGAGCTGAAGGACGAGCACATGGAGGCATACCTCACGGAGGTGCACAAGATGGAGAAGCAGTTCCTGGGCCTGGAGTTGCAACACGTACCCCGTGGCACCAAAAAGGAAGCTGACGACATCGCCAGAAGGGCATCCAAGCGGCAGCCCCAAGAGCCTGGCGTCTTCGAGGAGCGGCTCTTCAAACCATCGGCAACACCACCGCTCTCAAGAACAGCTCAGCCTCGGGAGGAACTCCCGCAGCCGCCTGCCACAGGAGCCCCAGCCTGTGGCCTGACCTCGGGAGCGTGCCTACTCTTGGCGCTCGAGCCCCAGGAGGGATGCTGGACTGAGGAATTCAAGGAATACCTAATGCAAGGGACGTTGCCGGAGAAGGAGGAAGACGCGGAGCGTGTGGCCCGGCAAGCCACGACATACTGCATCCGGGACGGTGAGTTATACAGGTAGAGACCAAACGACGTTTCACTGCGTTGTATCTCCAGGGAACAGGGGAAAGAGCTGATAGACGACATACACGGCAGGGACTGCGGGTACCATTTGTCGTCGCGAACCCTTGTCGGCAAGGCATTCCGCAGCGGATTCTACTGGCCTACGGCGCTCAACGACGCAGCTGAGCTGGTGAGGTTCTGCGAGGCCTGCCAATTCCACGCCAAGCAAATCCATCAGCCGGCTCAGGGCCTCCAGACCATCCCACTCTCGTGGCCGTTCGCAGTTTGGGGACTGGACATCCTGGGCCCATTCCCTCGAGCGCTAGGGGGCTACCGATACCTCTACGTTGCCATCGACAAGTTCACCAAGTGGGCGAAGGTGGAAGCTGTCGGCACCATCCTAGTCGGCTCTGCGGTCAAGTTCATCAAGGGTCTTGTGAGCCGTTTCGGGGTCCCCAACCGCATCATCACCGCCAATGGCTCGCATTTCACTAGTAATCTCTTCAACACATATTGTGCTGACCTTGGAATGCAGATCTGCTACACTTCGGTGGCGCACCCCCGGAGCAATGGTCAAGCCGAACGCGCCAACGCGGAGGTCCTGAGGGGCCTCAAGACCAGGACCTTCAAGAAGAAGCTCGAGGCCTGCGGCAGGGGCTGGCACGACGAGCTCCAGTCTGTGATGTGGTCGATCCGCACCACCGCCACCAAGCCAATGGGCGAGACCCCGTTCTTCCTCGTCTACGGAGCAGAAGCGGTTCTCCCTCACGAGGTCCGCACGGGTCCTGGCGTTTGATGAGACGCAGCAGGACGTCACGCGGGGGATGGACCTCGTGCTGGGGGAGGAACGCCACCGCAAAGCTGCACTACGGGCGGCAAGATACCAGCAGGCGCTACGGCGGTACCACTGTCGCAGCGTCCGCTCCAGGACTCTCGAGGTGGGTGACCTCGACCTGAGGTGGGTGCTCTCCGGGGAAGGGCTGCATAAGCTCTCACCCATGTGGGAGGGCCCGTTCAAGGTCGCCCACGTCTCCAGGCCTGGCGCCGTGCGCTTGGAAACGCAGGACGGGGTACCCATCCAGAACGCCTGGAACATCATGCACCTCCGGAAGTTCTACCCATGAAGAAAGGCCTGGCGCCTGTGAAGAAGGCCCAGTGCCTGTGAAGATCTCCGCCCGTGACACTCTCACGTAATAACGAGTGGGGCTGTACACGCACCGGAGTCTCAGGAGTGCCGCCCTCGGGCCTCGGGGGCTCCCTCCCATGTCCAAGTGGCAGCACTTAGCTCCGCGCTGGTGAGAAGACTTGAAGACTAGACTAGGTGCCGGACGCAGATTTTCATTTGCTTTTCGTAGTTGGGCGCCCTCTTTTTATTGAAGTTTGCTTCTGGAGTTCTTTGCTGATTTGGTGCAGTCGCCTTTTACCGCTGTTTCCGGCTCCAGTTTAGCCAGCACTCTCTCTCGCATACCTCACGAGGGGGCTAGGCAGGCGCCCTCGTGAGCGTTTTTCCTTCCTCTGCCTTTCGTCTGCTTTTTCGCGAGGCACCCTCGTTCGAGCCCACAAGCTGGCGCACCTCTCCTAATCCGTGCCCCCCGAGTACCGCGATATGAAGCGCTGGGTCAAGGCTCGGGTGAATGATAAGCCTCCTAGCGAGCCTCCTAACGAATATTTTTGCAGTTCCTAAGCACCCACCAAGTCAAGGAAAGCCTCGATAGGCACCAGGAAACAAGTGCCTCGTGAAGAGGGGGCTACCCCGAACGTGTCAAGCTAAGTTATCTCTGCACAAAATAATGACATAGCATAGTGATTGAGAAATCATAGTTCGATACACACCCCTGCGGGGCCCATGTTGGTTTCTTTTTTGATGCTGGAAGGAAAGGAAGAACAAAATAAAAGCGGCGCCTGCCCCTAAAGCGGTCCACGGGGGCGGGCTCCTGGCGCCGTCTTGAGCTCAGCCAGACCCCTCCTCGCGCTTCACGGAGGCGCGGCGATGAGGCGATCCGCTATCGCCTTCGAAGCGGGCGCGGCGGCATGGCGGCTGGTCGTAGCCACCACTACTTGAGCTGTCGCCGGGGGAAAAGCCGCCGTAGCTGGACGAGACGCGGTCGGCACCAAGGGTGGGTTCGCCCCCATCCTTGTCACGATCGTCGCCAAGGCCGAGCACCTCCTCACTGTCGTTCGCCTCAGGGCAGCACCCGGCACGGCGACCATCTTCCGAAACACCCTCACATAGAGGGTCACATCACCATCATACTTGAAATGGAGGGTGCACTGCCTGCCCAGGCTGCGCGCGCGGGCGAACGTCTACCAACCACGGGCCAGAGCTATGTTGCCCGCGGCGGAGACCTCGACTGCGACCCAAGAAGCCCTGCTGCAGCAACCGTCCGCCTGCAGCCAGAGCCCGCCTGGACCAGAGGCTGGCAGCTCGTCGGCGAAGAAGCGCGGGAGCGGAAGCTAGTTGCCAGTCGGGTTCTCTGACCAGACAACAAACTCCGGCAGCACCTCCGCAGAGTGGAAGCACGGCCGGGGAGGCCGCGCAACCACGACACATCTCCCTTCATCGACAGGGCTGCCGCGACCGGAGCGACCCCTGCCACGTGCAGCGGCGCCACCGCGAGAACGGGGGGCCGCGGTGGGGGTCACAGTGTGCTTGCGGGGACGGCCGCGTCCACGCTTGGGCGCCGGAGAGCCAGGCCCTTCGCGAGGGGCCTTCCCCTTCTCCGCGGCAGAGAACCTCCTCGACGATGCCATGGGTGTCAGCAATGGAGCAAAGGGGAGAAGCAATCGGAATGGGAAGAGATGGGCGACGGGGGCTCTGCCCCCCTCCCCATTTATAGCAGGAGAAGGCCAACCAGTGCCCCCCATGATCATAGGTAATGATGATTTTTCCTTGCATGTCGCAGGGACTTGTCAAGTCGGGCAGTTGCCGAGGCAGCGTGGGGAAGCGGAGACGCCCACGTCTAATCAACCGCCACGCGTCGACCAAGGCCGCAGGCTATTGGGGCCGGCGGCGCTCCGCACTTGACCTTTGGCTTCACCTCGAAGCCAAGCCCGAGCACGCCTTGGGCCCGGGGGCTACTGTCGGCGTTCTGGGAACGGGGTTCCCCAGACATGCCTGCCTGCGGCCCACAGCATGGCTCTGAGAGCGGGCCCGTATGGCCCATCTTCACCAACAAGCATTCAACACCCTCGCGAGGGGCCAAGCCTCGCAAGGGGGACGACGCAAGACCTCTTCGGGAGCGGCCTCACCAGGTTGGCTCGCGAGGGGCGGAGAGATCAAGGCAAGGCAAACCTCGCGAGGTTCTCGTGACGTGAGCCGTGACGATCGAGACTAGGCGGGCGCCAGCGCGCACAGTGTCCTTGTTTCCTCTTTGGTGCTAAGGAGGCAAGCGCAGGCGCGGAGTACCGAGGTGTCAAGCAAAGGTTTCCATAATAGTGCAACGAGACCAAGACCAGCAAGACGGTAAGATGGAGGTCACCATGGAGCCCAAGGCGGCGTCACCACCAGAGCCTTTTGCAGGCGAAGACTGCTTTTGTCAGGATAAGCTGTACTAGCTATCCCCTTTCAAATTGGTCGTTGTTGGCTCCCTTCCCCCTCAATATTTGGGGAGAGGACCAGGGCCTCTATAAATAGGACTAGCCACCACCGTAGGAGATAACTCATTCGGAGGCATCTCATCTCATCTTGAGTAACCCTCACCCACACAAGTTCACCAAGCACAAGAACACCTCGCCTCAGGAGGCTGTTCTTCCCCTTGTACTGTTCATCCTCAGCCCAAGAGGCAATGCACCACCACCACACTGGAGTAGGGTATTACACCACAACGGTGGCCCGAACCAGTATAAATCTAGTGTCCTTTATGTTGCGAGTTCATCGAGTTAGTTCTTGAGATCTTAGCGAAGTTAGGGCGTGGATCGGTAGGGGGAGATCTTCGTGCGCACCCTAGTGTTCGAACCTTGAGGGTTTTGCCGGAACCCTAGATCCGACAATCATCATATCGCAAAACTGTTACAAATAATCAAGTTTATTTTGTCCAATGATCTTCACGAAAGTTTTTATTATATCCCTCTTGAATATCTATCACTTTGGGACTAGTTTCATATGTTGCTTTTGATAGCTCAAACAAATCTAAGTGAATAACATGAGCATAAAAATTTTCTTCTCTCAAAATAATATAAGTGAAGCATGAGAGAATTTATTAAAAAATAATAAAGTACATCGTGCTCAAAAATATATAAGTGAAGCACTAGAGCAATTCCATAGCTCAAAAAATTTAACTAAAGCACATAGAGCAATTCTAACAAATCATAGCAAAATTGTGGATCTCTCAAATAGGTGTGTTCAGTAAGGATACTTGACTTAAACTAGAAAGAAAATCAAGCAAAGACTCATATAATACAAGACGCTCCAAGAAAAACTCATGATATGTGACGAATAAAAATATAGTTCCAAGTAAAATACCGATGGTCCTTAGAAGAAAGAGGGGATGCCACTCAGGGCATCCCTAAGCTTAGTTGCTTGTTCCTCTTTGAATATTACCTTGGGGTGCGGTAGCATCCCCAAGCTTAAGCTTTTCTTACTCCTTATTCCTTCATCCATCATGATCTCACCCAAAACTTGAAAACTTCAATCACACAAAACTTAACAAAACCTTCCTAAGATCCATTAGTATAAGAAAGCAAATCACTACTCTAAGTACTATTGCAAACCCATTCATATTTTTTGCATTATATCTACTGTATTCCAACTTTACTATGGTTTATACCTTCCAATACAAACCATAGATTCATCAAAATAAGCACACAACGCAAAGAAAACAGAATCTGTCAAAAACAGAATAGTCTGTTGCAATATGAAAACTTTGAATACTTCTGTAAATCCAAAAATTCTGAAAAATTAGGAAAACATGGGAAATTTGTATATCAATCTTGTGTAAAAAAATTCAGAATTTAATCACTCTTCTGTGATTTTAAACAATTCTGTTACTGGCGCACAATGTTTATATTTTTCAACAATATCAAATCAACTATTACCCAACATGATCCCAAAGCCTTTACTTGGCACAAACATAAAAAACACAATCATAAGAGTAGCATAATTGTGCAAACACTCAAGAAGAGAAAGAAAAATGCAAAAATAAATTTTATTCATCGGGTTGCCTCCCAACAAGCGCTATCATTTTATGCCCCTAGCTAGGCATAATGCATAGATTCAAGTATTGTCATCTTTTGTTTCCAACTCTTCAATCAAACACTTGGATTCTTCAAGGATTTAGCATACAAATTTTCAATAACAATACTTCTGGGAACGAGATTGAAAAAATCATTTTTGCAAGTAGGGTCTCTAATAACTTCAATAATGTCAGGGTGAATACTAATCATCTTAAGATCTTCTTTGTTATTATTAGGAATTGCACCCTTGTTCTTAGTGATTTGAGTAATCTTGCTAGTTTTAACGGGAGTTTTTTCAATAGTTTTAGCAGAAGAAAAAGCCAAGCTTAAATTGCTAAAAATTTCTTCTAACTTATCGGTTCGAGAAGGACTTTCTTCAATTCTTTCGTGAATTATGGTTCCCTTTTCTTTTAACAACTTAAAAACCTATCCCGCTTTTGACCCAATTTTATTAGCAAGATTATGCATCTTTTTATCCAAATTCTCAATGTGTTCTTCGGTAAGCATTTTCTTTTCAATAGCATCTAGCCTTTCCATAACATGCTCGGGAGTCAAGGTTGTTTCATTAACCAAAATAGGTGGTGATCCCACTAAATTTCCCATAGCATTAAAAGCATCTAGAGAGGGACACATCAAGCAATTTCCACCGGTAATCGTATCAAGGACGAATCTATACCAAGTAGTGATGCCCACATAGAAACAACGAAGAAGAAGAACGGCAGACTGCTTACGAATAGATCTATTATGAGCATTGCGAATTCTATACCAAGCATCTTTTAAGTTCTCCCCTCCCCTTTGTTTGAAATTAAGAACCCCGTTCTCGGGGGTGCACGAAATAGAGGAAGAACTATCCATAACAGCAAAAGTGACGAACAAAATTGCACACAAAAACAGATCTGACGAGAAAACGGCAAACGAAAAAGGGGGCGAATAAAACAGCAAATTTTTGTGAAGTGGGGGAGATGAAAATGAGAGGCAAATGGCAGATAATGTAAATTGCAAGGAGATGAGATTTGTGATTAGGAACCT
This sequence comes from Triticum aestivum, assembly GCF_018294505.1. Classification (NCBI taxonomy): domain Eukaryota; kingdom Viridiplantae; phylum Streptophyta; class Magnoliopsida; order Poales; family Poaceae; genus Triticum; species Triticum aestivum. The sequence continues at coordinate 225,633,287 of NC_057814.1, read as the reverse complement.
GATATGTGTTGATGATGTCTCCCCGATAACGGCGCCAAAAATTCCTTTTGATGCGGCTTGAACTACGTCGGTATTTCCCCAAAGAGGAAGGGATGATGCAGCACAGCTACGGTAGGTATTTCCCTCAGTGACGAGACCAAGGTTATCGAACTAGTAGGAGAACCAAGCAACACTATGTAAACGGTACCTGCACATAAAGAACAAATACTTGCAAACCGACGTGTTAAAGGGGTTGTCAATCCCTTTCGGGTAACGGTGCTAGAAATTGTCGAGTTGTTGAGATAAAAATTGCAATAGATTTGATAAATAGATCTCGATAAAACGCAAAATCAAATAAAGTGCAACAAAGTATTTTTGGGTTTTTTAATATTATAGATCTTAAAATAAAATATGCAAATAAAGAAAAGGCAAATAGTAATGTAGATATGAAAATGTATGATGAGAAAAATAGACCCGAGGGCCGTAGATTTCACCAGTGGCTTCTCTCGAGAAGAATAGCATACGGTGGGTAAACAAATTATTGTTGGGCAATTGATAGAACTTCAAATAATTATGACGATTTCCAGGCAATGATAATTATATAAGCATCACGTCCAAAATTAGTAGACGGAGTCCTGCCTGCATCTACTACTATTAATCCACACATCGACCTTCATGCATCTAGTGTATTAAGTTCATGGAGAAACGTAGTAATGCAATAAGAACGATGACATGATGCCCACAAGATCTATTCATGTAGGAATAGACCCCATCTTGCTATCCTTAATAGCAACAATACATACGTGATTTCCCCTTCTGTCACTGAGATTAAGCACAATAAGATCGAACCCATCACAAAGAACCTCTTCCCATGGCAAGAAAAATCGATCTAGTCGGCCTAACTAAACCAAAGATTCGAAGAAGAAATACGAGGCTATAAGTAATCATGCATATAAGAGATCAAAACTCAAATAACCTCCATGGATAAAATATATTTGATCATAAACTCAAAGTTCATCGGATCCCAACAAACAACCGCAAAAAAGAGTTACATCAAATAGATGTCCAAGAGACCATTGTATTGAGAATCAAAAGAGAGAGAGGAAGCCATCTAGCTACTAACTATGGACCCGAAGGTCTACAATGAACTACTCATGCATCATCGGAGAGGCACCAATGAGGATGATGAACCCTCTGTGATGGTGTCTAGATTGGATCTGTGGTTTCTGGAACTTGCGGCGGCTGTTGTGTTTCGTCGACTCCCCTAGGGTTTTTGGATTTTCAGGGTATTTATAGAGCAAAGAGGTGGTGCGGGAGGTGATACCTCTCCAATGTATCTATAATTTATGAAGTATTCATGGCGTTGTATTATCATTCTTGGATGTTTTACAATCATTTTATAGCAACTTTATATCATTTTTTGGGACTAACCTATTGACCCAGTGCCGAGTGCCAGTTGTTGTTTTTTGCTTGTTTTTTACATCGCAGGATATCAATATCAAACGGAGTCCAAACACCGCGAAACTTTTTGGAGATTTTTTATGGACCAGAACACCCAGGATGGGCCAGAGAAGCACCTGGGGGGTGCTCTGAGGGGGGCACGACCCACCAGGGCGCGCCTGGGGGGCCAGGCGCGCCCAGGTGGGTTGTGCCCACCTCGGTGACCTCCCGCACCCCCTCTTTACCCTATAAATTCCCAAAAATTACAGAAACCCTCGGGGTTAACCTAGATCAGAAGTTCCACCGCTGTAGGCATCTGTAGCCACCGAAAGCCAATCTAGACCCCGTTCCGGCACCCTGCCAGAGGGGGGGAATCATCTCCGGTGGCCATCTTCATCGTCTCGGCGGCCACCACGATGAGGAGGGACTAGTCCACCCTCGGGGCTGAGGGTTTGTACCAGTAGCTATGTGTTTAATCTCTCTCTCTCTCGTGTTCTTGAGATGTCACAATCTTGATGTATCGCGGGCTTTGTTAATATAGTCGGATCATATGGTGTTTTCCCCTCTCTATCTTGTTGTGATGAATTGAGTTTTCCCTTTGAGATTTCATTGTTATGGGATTGAATACTTTTATGGATTTGAGAACACTTGATATATGTCTTGCAATTGAATACTCATGGTGACAATGGGGTATCGTATTGATTCACTTGATATATGTTTTGGCACTCAACTCGCGGATTCCCGAGGTGACATTGGGGTAATCTATGCATACGGGTTGATGCACGTTCTTGTCTTTGTTTCTCCGGTAGAAATCTTGGGGCACTCTTTGATGTTCTTTGTGTTGGATTGAGTATTATGAATATGAACTTGCTTTGGTGTTATTTTAGTACGAACTCTAGGATAGATCAAATGGAAAGAATAGCTTTGTGTTATTTTAGTACGAACTCTTGAATAGATCGAACGGAAAGAATAGCTTTGAGGTGGTTTCGTACCCTACAAACAATTTATTCTTATGTTCTTCGCTAGATAGGAACTTTGGAGTGATTCTTCATAGCACTGTGAGGGGTGGTTATATGATCCAATTATATTAGCACTGTTGACAGATTGCACTAGCGAAAGTACGGACCCTAGGCCTCATTTTCAAGCATTGCAATACCATTTTTGTGCCTGTTTACTATTTGCTACCTTGTTGTTCTTATTTATTCTGATTATAAAAATATATTTCTACCATCTATATTACACTTTATCACCATCTCTTCGCTGAACTAGTGCACCTATACAATTCGCCATTGTATTGGTTGTGTTGGGGACACAAGAGATTTCTTGTATTTGGTTGCAGGGTTATTTGAGAGAGACCATCTTCATCCTACACCTCCCACGGATTAATAAACCTTAGGTCATCCACTTGAGGGAAAATTGCTACTGTCCTACAAAACTCCATGCTTGGCGGCCCAACATGTGCCTACAAGAATAAAGTTGCGTAGTAGACATCAAGCTCTTTTCTGGCGCCGTTGACGGGGAGGTGAGTGCATGAAGGTATATCTTTAGATCTTGCAATCGAATCTTTTAGTTTTCTTGTTTTATCACTAGTTTGGTTTATAAAAGAAAACTACATAAAAAATGGAATTAAGGTTGCATCATATTATTGATCATCTTTATAATATCTTTCTTGAAAATGATGGTTCGGAAAATTGTGCTCAATTGTTAGAAGAAGAAGTCAATAAAATGTTTGGCACAAAATATTTAAATGATGAGCATGATTGCAATTTTGTTAGTATGAATTCTTTAAATATCCATGATGCTAATGATATGCAAAGCTACAAGCTTGGGGATGCTATATTTGATGAAGATGATATTTTTAGTCCCCCAAGTTTTGATGAGAAAATTTATTATGATGATTGCATGCCTCCTATATATGATGATTATGGTGATGACATGTATGCTATGAAGAATAATTATAACCATGAAACTTGTCATCATTATTTTAATTTTCACTCTTATGATAGTTATTTTGTTGAGTTTGCTCCCACTACTATTGATGAGAAGAAATTTGCTTATGTGGAGAGTAATAAGTTTTCTATGCTTTCGTGTCATGAAAAGAATGCTTTATGTGATGGTTATATTGTTGAATTCATTCATTATGCTACGGAAAATTATTATGAGAGAGGAACTTATGATTCATGATGCTCTTGTTTTGTTTCAATCCTTATCTTTTATGCGAGCATCATTGAAATCATCATGCCTAGCTAAAAGGCATTAAAGAAAAGCGTTTGTTGGGAGACAACCCAACACTTTTACCTACTGTTTTTGTGTGTTCACATGATTAGGCTACTGTATTAATCATGTTTTATTGCTTTCGTTTCAATAAAGTGCCAAGTAAAGCCTTTGGGGTCATGTTGGGTGATAGTTGATTTGATCTTGCTGAAAAACAGAAACTTTTGTGCTCACGAAAATAATTCTTATTTCTAACAGAAGAGTGATTTTGAGTTAATTCTTTTTTCAGAAGTTTAATATACAAATTTCTCACGTGGTTCTAATTTTTTCATAATTTTTGGAGTAGCATAAGTACGGTTTGAGTACAGATTACTACAGACTGTTCTGTTTTTGACAGATTCTGTTTTCAATGCATAGTTTGCTTGTTTTCTAGTTTCTATGGCTTAAATTGCTCAATATAAATTGTGGAAATGATATGCTACAGTAGGAATTGTGTGTAAACAATTATGAATCTCGTATTTGACAGTACCAAAGTGAAATGGTTTGCTCTTTATCATACTAACCTATCTCACGAAGTTCCGTTAAGTTTTGTGTCATTGAAGTTTTCAAGTTTTGGGTGAGATATCGATATGAGGAGAATAAGGAGTGACAAGACCCTAAGCTTGGGGATTCCCAAGGCACCCCAAGGTAATATTCAAGGAATAGCCAAGCAGCTAAGCTTGGGGATGCCTCGGAAGGCATCCCCTCTTTCGTCTTCAACATTATCGGTAAACTCACTTGGAGCTATGTTTTCATTTGTCACATGATATGAGTTTTGCTTGGAGCGTCAATTTATTTTGTTAGGATTTGCTTGCTGTTATTTAGAATAATTTTTTGCATCTTTTATTTAAATAAAAGTGGCATTGATAGCCTTTAGTATGCTTATTTTACAAGTCTACATGTTGCTGTTTGAAAACAGAAAGTTTACCGCTGTTGCAAAAATTCCCTAGAAAAGTCAGAATATGATAAAATATTGAAACTTTTTGCAAATTAAGCTCTGATAAATTTTCTAAAGTGTGGTAGATTTTCATATTCTTTGGAGTTAGATAAGTATAGATACTCTTGCATTCTTTAAAGACTGTACTATTTTGGCAGATTGCTGTTATGTTTGCATTGATTGCATATGTTTGCTTGTCTAATGATTCTATTTGAGGATAGGAGTATCAAATATGCAGAGGCATTTAGTATGCAATGTTGAATAATAAATTTTTGATTTGCTACAGTAGAGCATGATAAAGTTTTTGCATTGGTTTATACTAACTTATCTCACGAGTTCTTGTTGAGTTTTGTGTGGATGAAGTTTGTAAGATTTAGGGAAACCGTGATATAAAAGGAATTAAGGAGACACAAAAGCTCAAGCTTGGGGATGTCCAAGGCATCCGAAGATAATATTCAAGAAGTCTCAAGCATCTAAGCTTGGGGATGCCTCGGTAGGCATCCCACCTTTCTTCAACAACAATTATCGGTTAGTATCGGTTGAGCCTAAGTTTTTGCTTCTTCACATGATGTGTGCTATTCTTATAATGTCATTTTATTTTGTTTTGCTTGCTTTTTTAATAAAGTACTTAGATCTGAAAGTTTTTAAATAAAATAGGGTCCTCAAATAGTTGCTAGGGAGGCTAAGTAAGCGGCATTCACATCCCGTCAACGAAGCTCTTTTCTATGGAATTGCCCTACTGCTTCAATTATATCCTATGAGTAAATTGTTGAATAAATTGATTGTCATGAAGTTGAAATCATATCATGCCTAGTGGTAGCTTCACATTGGGTTCAGAAAGTTAAATCTTTTGAGGCTTGACAATCACAATATTGGTCATACAAGCAATTCATGAATAATTAGTATAAGGAAGAGAACCTTCACATGCAAATACACTATCTTGGAAATCTTTTGTGATTGTGAGCCCCCATCAAAATATTATATGCCAAAATTGTTGACATTAGACAAGGAAGACAACGTAATGATTTATGTTTGTTCATATTCACATAGAATTTATATTGTCATAGATCCTTCAACATGTGGTGCTTGCCCCCCATCTTTGCTAGCCAAAAATTCCGCACCAAGTAGAGATACTACTTGTGCATCCAAAAACCCTTAAACCCAAATCTTATTTTCAAGAGTCCACCATACCTAGCTAAGGATTGAATCAGATCCTTCAAGTAAGTTGTCATCGGTGCAATAAGGCAATAAAAATTGCTTCTAAAAGTGTTACACTACTGGAATTAGCTAATTTGCCGTCTGCCATGTCTTTGCCGTCCGCTAGCTGCCGGCAAAGAAGGTCTTTGCCGTCCGCTTGCAGAAAACGGACGACAAAGAGTAGGCAGATGGCAAAGAACGGTCTTTGCCATCTGCCTACTCTTTGCCGTCAGCTAGCGGACGGCAAAGAATCTTTGCCGTCAGCTAGCAGACGGCAAAGAGGGTGGTGGTCCCCACTAACGAGCTGATTAAAAAAACTTAACGTCCCCCTCTTTGCCGTCAGCTAGCGGATGGCAAAGAGGAAAAAAGCTGACGGCAAAGGTTTGGCGGACGGCAAAGAACTAACCTACGTAACGGCGAGACCCACCCCGCCCTGGATCCATCTCTCTGTTTCTCTCCTCTCTCCTCCCCGAGCCGCCACGCCGCCGCCCGCCGCCGCGCCCACCCCGTGCCGCCGCCCCCGCCACCCGCCGCCAACCCCACCAGTCGCCCCCACCACCTGCCGCCGCCCCCGCCACCCGGCAGCCGCCCCCGCCACCCGCCGCCACCCCCACCACCCGCCGTCCCCGCCACCCGCCGCCGCCCCCACCCCCTGCCGCCGCCACCCCCACCAGCCGCCCCCACCACCTGCCGCCGCGCCCGCCACCCACCAGCCGCCCCCGCCACCTGCCGCCACACCCACCACCTGCCGCCCCCGCCACCCGCCCCCGCCCCACCCCGTGCCGTCGCCCCACCACCCCACCACCCCGGCGTCGCCGCCGCCGCCGCCACCCGCCACCGCAGTCCGGTGAGTTATTTTTTTTATTTTTTTGTTGTTTAATTGTTAGTGTTAGGTTTAGTGCTAGATATATATATGTGTTAGTGTTAGATTTAGTGCATGGGTTTTAGATAATTAGTCATATAATTAAAAGAAGTAGAAAAAAGATGAAAAAAGAAGAAGAAGAAAAGAAGAATATGTAGAAGGGGAAGAAGAAGAAGAAGAAGAAGAGGAGGGGAGAAGAAGAAGAAGAAAGTGTAGGAGAAGAAGAGGAGGGGAGAAGAAGAAGAAGAAAGTGTAGGAGAAGAAGAGGAGGGGAGAAGAAGAAGAAGAAGAAGAAGAAGAAGAAGAAGAAGAAAAGAAGAAAAGAAGAATATGTAGAAGGTGCTCTTTGGACCGCCGCCGCCGCCGCCACCAGCCACCCGCCGCCACCCCCACCACCCGCCGCCACCACCCGCCCACCCACCGCCTCTCGCCCCGTCGCCCCGACCACCCGCCGCCCCCCTTGCCCCGTCGACCCACCGCCCGCCGCCGCCCGCTCGCCCCATCTCCCCGCACCCCTCCCTTGCGGCGCCCCTTCCACGCCGGCCAGCCACCGCCTCCCCTCCGCTGCGTGGTCGTCCCCGCCCCGTCCCGTTGCGGCCTCCCCCTCCATCGGGCCGCCGCCGCGGCCTCCCCCTCCACCGGGCCGCCGCGGGGCGGGGACGGCCGCCGCGGTATTCAATTTTTTTATGTTGTACTTGATGATGATACATAAGTGATATACATATTATTATTCATGTCGGTATTTTTTTATGTTGTACTAATTTCGTTTACTATTTGTCATGGCAGGTGTTGAAAGATGGTGGGCGCTGGTCGGGAGCGCTCCGAGGCCCCTTCTTCGTCGGCGCGTGGTGGGAGGTCTTCCATTCCACACGCACCTCTCTGCCGAGCGTTGCTGGATAGTATGGCGACACCGCCGGGCCCTTCTTCATCGACAGCGGTGCCCAGCAGGGGACGAGGTAAGGGAGGGAAGAAGAGAGGAGTTGGAGCACGTGGTCGCGGGAGAGGAGGTAGGGTGACTGCTAGGGCGGCTTCCTCGCCGCCACCCCCAGCTGTTTCACCCGAGCACGTGACTGCTAGGGTGGACTCGTCCGAGGAGGAGGCTACACGGACTCCGGTCCATGAGCCTTCTGCCCACGAGCCTTGGGTCGACGCGTCTTCGGCCCACGAGACCCCGGAGGAGCACACGTCTGGATGGGGTACCTGGCGGGATGAGCCTGAGGGGCCGAGTGGCCATGCTGATGATGGCGGGGAGCCGACTGGTATTGAGGAGGAGGGGGGCACCGTCTACCAGCGTGGTTGTACACGGCTCCCGTCCGTGCCAGCGACCCGCGAGCAGAGGTGGTTGATTTTCCCTGATGGGGAGTGGTAAGTGCATTTAATCCTTTTGTACCTTCTGCATTCACGTTTCTTCAAATATCTAATGCGTTGGCCTTGTCATGCTGTAGGGGTTGGGACCACCATCATAGTGTCCGCCGGCCCAACTCCATCCTTGGAGTGCTTTGCCGGCAAAACTTCCCGGGGTTTGTCACGTTGCCTGGTGAGGGTCGGCTTCCAGAGCTTGGATTGAGCTAGGAGCACTACTTGGCTGCCCCGGCCCCGCCGGGTGAGATTATCGACGGTGTCTTGTGCGACACGAGGGCAGATGTGGTGATCAGAAAGTTCTAGGTAATTTCTCCTTTACACATTTAAAAATCTTCAACTGGCTAGTTATTAATTGTACTAATCAATATTGTCTCATTTGATTACAGACATTCTACAGGTGTGAGGAGGGATACGAGGAGGAGGCGGCAAATGTTATCGAGAACGTCTGCAAGCGCCTACTACAGAACTTAAGGCACGAGGCTCGGGTGCAGGCTGTTCGAGACTACTACGCCTTGCGTGGTATCAAGAAGCCCAAGCCGGCGTGCCGCGATAAGTTCCTGAGTAAGGAGCAGTACATGAAGGTAATTCTTAAGGCCTTGTACTTACTTCCTTCATTTAGTAATTCATAGCCGTAGCGCTCAAGTTTCTATTTGCTAACTTAGGCGCCTCCGAGATGGTGTGCGGATCGGATGGATTGTTGGGAGGTGTTGGTCAATGAGTGGTGCTCAAAAGAATGGCTAGCCGTCCACAACGCGGCCAAGGACAAACGTGCCCAAATGGAAGGTGTGCCACACCATCAAGGCAGCTCCAACTTATATAAGTTCGGGCGGAACTGGGTATGTGGTTTGCTTCATGATTCATGCAATTCATTCATCATGCTAGCTTGAGCCCTTTAATTACTAATTTACTTTGTTTCTCTCTTTTAGGCACGCTACAATAAGGCGGATAAGGTGCCAGAGGTGTACGACCTGTATGCCATGGCCCACACTGCCTCTTTCAAGAAAGTCAAGGCATTCTCTCCGTCTGACCTCGATGATGCAAACAACTTCACCAACATCTCCTCCCACGACAAGCTCGTCAAATATAGAGATGAGGGGAAGGCGAGGAAAGGGGAGGACTTTAACCCGAGCCAGGGTCCCATTGATCCAGAGCTGGTGATGATATCTAGTGGTGGGAGGTCCCATGGCTCCATAGCCATTGGAGATGGACTTATCCATTGTCCTAGCACTCTCCCGGAGATCAAGGCGCGCCAGGCGAGCTCCGCTCCTGAGATAAGGACTCGTGAACGGCCAGTCCAACTCGCCATCAAGGTTAGTTATACATACTCAGTTATCTTTCTCCATTACATTGTCTGTGCTTCCATCAATGATTACAAATGGTAACGAGGAGTGGTGTTGCAGGCTGCTATGCAGAGTGAGAGAGATAGAACGGAGAAACTTCTGGCGGAGGCGACGGAGAGGCAGCGGGAGTTGGAGGAGAGGACGACAACGATGTTGGAGGAGGAGAGGGCACGGAATGACATGCAGGCAAGGGCCATGTACGAGCTCCTTGTGGTAAGTTTCTTATGCAGATTAGCCAAAACATTCATGTAGTGTTTGTCTCATTACTAACTAGTATGAGTGAGTCGTCAAAACCAAATGTGCAGTCTGTGTGCGAGAAGACCGGTCAGCCCGCTCCGCCGATGCCAGTGATTGCTCCTGGGACCACGGTGAGTTTAATTTGAATGGACATTACTTGCTAGTCTTAACATTTTAGTGTCATCATGCTAACGAGACATTGGAAATGATCTTTGGTGCAGCGTAACTCCAGACAAGCATCGCACGATCCTTCTCCAAAATGCTTACCACAATGACCTAGACTTAGCTTTATTTCCTCCAAAATGACTTAATAAGCTTACTGACCTCCAAAACCATCCATTTTACCTAAGTTAGCTCTAAAACGATCTATACTTAGCTTTGTTTCCTCCAAAATGACCAAAGTTAGCTCTAATGTGCTTAGTTAACTAGGTTTGCTCAATAATGACATGTACTTAGCTTACTTATGTAAAAAATGGCATAATTAGCTTAGTTAGCTCATAAACGATCCATTTTACCTAAGTTAGTTCTAAAATGATCCATTTTACCTTAGTTAGCTCATAAATGATCCATTTTACCCAAGTTAGCTCTAAAATGACCCATTTTACCTTACTTAGCTCATAAATGATCCATTTTACCCAAATTAGCTCTAAAATGACCCTTTTACCTTACTTAGCTCATAAATGATCCATCTTACCTAGGTTAGCTCTAAAATCATGCATTTTACCTAAGTTAGCTCATAAGCGATCCATTTCACCTAGGTTAGCTCATAAACGATCCATTTCACCTAAGTTAGCTCACAAACGATCAATTTCCCCTAAATTAGCTCATAAATGTCATATATTCTTCTTCTTCTTCATTTTCTTCTTCTTCTTCTTCTAATCTTCTTCTTCTAACTTTCTTATTTCCCATTTTGCAGAATTCATTCGCTTCACAGAAGCTAGCATAGATGGAGTGCTTGTTTGGATGAACTATGTTTCTTTTGTATCGATGAACTATGCATGTATGGTAGGATGACACTATTGTAATATGTATGGTTGGATGCATGTATGTGGAACTTGCTATGTATGGTTGATGGAACTATGCATGTATGATGAAATTATATGTGTTGGATATCTCATATGTTTGTTGTGAACTTGCCATGTGAAAAATATATATGTATCGTCTATTTGCTGTGAAAATGGTTGGGTATAAGAAAAAACAGAAAAAAAGAGGCAATGCAGGCTCTTTGCCGTCTGCCACCGACGGCAACGGGCTCTTTGCCATCCGCGGCGGACGGCAAAGAAGCCACGTGGCAACCACCTGTGCTTCCTGGCAGCTGACCCATTTGGTCAATTTTCCTACAGTGGCAGACGACAAAGGCTTGAGGCTCTTTGCCGTCAGCCACGGACGGCAAAGACTGCCGTTAGCCACCTAATAGACTAACAGCGAATTTATTGTCGTCGGCTTTCTTAGCCGTCCACCGCTGATGGCAAAGGCCCCTTTGCCCTCCGCTTCAAAAAGCAGACGGCAAAGAAGCTCTTTACCATAGCCTACTTTGCCGGAGCCTTTTGCCGTCCGCGGCAGACGGCAAAGGCCTTTGCCGTCCGCCATCCTTGCCTTTGCCGTCTTCCGTGGCAGACGTCAAAGTAGCTGATTCCTGTAGTGTTAGATCATTTAGTGTAAGAGAAAATTGAGCGTTGTATGAACTTGTGATGGCAAAGAATAAAAACGACAGACTGCATAATAAAGGTTGCTATCATAAGGGGCAATATAACGTGACATTCTTTTGCACTAAGGGGTTGAGCATACAAACAAATAAGCGCATGGCAACCTCTGTTTCCCTCTGCGAAGGGCCTATCTTTTACTTTTATGCAAAGAGTCAAAGTTTTTCTCTCTATTCCTTTTTATTTTTCTCTTTTGGCAAGCATCATGTGGTGAGGAAAGATCTAGGCACATATGTCCAGTTGAATATGGGTAGCATGATTTATTATTGTTGACATCACCCTTGAGGTAAATACGTTGTGAGGCAAAACAATAAGCCCCTATCTTTCTATGTGTTTGGTTGAAACGTTTTTCTCATGTGTATGCGGTGAGTGTTAGCAATCATAGAAGACTATAAGATAGTTGAGTATGTGGAGCTCTTACTTAAACTCTATTGAATAAGTTGAATTGCAATTGCTTGGTGACTAAGAACATAGGTTGTTGGGTTTCAAGAGAATTCATTGTTTGAACCTTAACATGTGAATTGGTTGCTACTTTAACATGAGAAGTTTTATAAGAAAGAATTGCTGTTATGATGCTAGGAAAAGTGATTGCAATTATCATTGATCAAACTTATGCACTTTGCTAGCATTCACACTTCATAAATTATTTCTTTTATCATTTACCTACTCGAGGACAAGCAGGAATTAAGCTTGGGGATGCTGCTACGTCTCCAACATATCTATAATTTATGAAGTACTCATGCCGATATATTATCATTCTTGGATGTTTTACAATCATTTTATAGCAACTTTATATCATTTTTTGGAACTAACCTATTGACCCAGTGCCCAGCGCCACTTGCTATTTTTGCTTGCTTTTTACATCGCAGGAAATCAATATCAAACGGAGTCCAAACACTTCAAAAAAATTTGGAGATTTTTTATGGACCAGAACACCCAGGGTGGGCTAGAGAAGCACCTCGGGGGGGGGGGGGGTTCCCAGAGGGAGCCACAACCCACCAGGGCGCGCCTGGGGGCCCAGGCGCGCCCAGGTGGGTTGTGCCCACCTCGGTGGCCTCCCGCACCCCCTGTTTACCCTATAAATTCCCAAAAATTCTAGAAACCCTCGGGGTTAACCTAGATCAGAAGTTCCGCCGCTGCAGGCCTTTGTAGCCACTGGAAACCAATCTAGAACCTATTCCGGCACCCTGCCGGAGGGGGGAATCATCTCCGGTGGCCATCTTCATCATCCCGGCGGCCACCACGATGAGGAGGGACTAGTCCACCCTCGGGGCTGAGGGTTTGTACCAGTAGCTATGTGTTTAATCTCTCTCTCTCTCTCTCTCTCTCTCTCTCTCTCGTGTTCTTGAGATGTCACGATCTTGATGTATCGCGGGATTTGTTAATATAGTCGGATCATATGGAGTTTTCCCCTGTCTTTCTTGTTGTGATGAATTGAGATTTTCCCTTTGAGATTTCGTTGTTATCGGATTGAATACTTTTATGGATTTGAGAACACTTGATATATGTCTTGCAACTGAATACTCGTGGTGACAATGGGGTATTGTATTGATTCACTTGATATACGTTTTGGCACTCAACTCACGGATTCCCAAGGTGACATTGGGTAATCTATGCATAGGGGTTGATGCACGTTCTTGTCTTTGTTTCTCCGGTAGAAATCTTGGGGCACTCTTTGAAGTTCTTTGTGTTGGACTGAGTATTATGAATATGAATTTCCTTTGGTGTTATTTTAGTACGAACTCTATGATAGATCGAACGGAAAGAATAGCTTTGTGTTATTTTAGTACGAACTCTTGAATAGATCGAACGGAAAGAATAGCTTTGAGGTGGTTTCGTACCCTACAAACAATTTATTCTTATGTTCTCCGCTAGATAGGAACTTTGGAATGATTCTTCATCGCACTTTGAGGGGTGGTTATATGATCCAGTTATATTAGCACTGTTGAGAGATTGCACTAGCGAAAGTACGGACCCTAGGCCTCATTTTCAAGCATTGCAATACCAATTTTGCGCCCGTTTACTATTTGCTACCTTTCTGTTTTTATCTATTCAGATTATAAAAATATATTTCTACCATCAATATTACACTTTTATCACCATCTCTCCGCCGAACTAGTGCACCTATACAATTTGCCATTGTATTGGGTGTGTTGGGGACACTAGAGATTTCTTGTATTTGGTTGCAGGGTTGTTTGAGAGAGACCATCTTCATCCTACACCTCCCACGGATTGATAAACCTTAGGTCATCCACTTGAGGGAAAATTGCTACTGTCCTACAAAACTATGCGCTTGGAGGCCCAACACGTGTCTACAAGAATAAAGTTGCGTAGTAGACATCAGGAGGCGGCCGAGGTGGGCACAACCCACGAGGGCACGCTTGGGCCCCCAGGCGCGCCCAGGTGGGTTGTGCTCCCCTCGGAGCCCCCCTCTGGTACTTCCTTGGCCCAACTTGTGTCTTCTAGTCCAGAAAAAATCTCCAAAAAGTTTTGTTGTGTTTGGACTCCGTTTGGTATTCATTTTCTGTGAAGTAAAAACAAGCAAAAAACAACAACTCGCACTGGGCACTATGTCAATAGGTTAGTCCCAAAAATGATATGAAGTTGCTATAAAATGATTGTAAAACATCCAAGAATGATAGTATAACAGCATGGAACAATAAAAAATTAGAGATACGTTGGAGAAGTATCACTACTCATTGATCTTCACTTATATCTTTTTGGAGTAGTTTGTCATTTACTCTCGTACTTCACTTATATGCTATGAGTAAATGGTTGAATGAATTGAATATCGTAAATCTAAAATTATATATGTTTCATATGCTTATCCCATGGGGAGTAGTGACTTCACATACAAGAAGTATTTGTGGTAAAATGTATTGAAAGTTAGCAGACACAACATTGGTCACTTGAACAATTCATGAAAGAATATTGAAGGAAGAGATATTTCACATATAAATATACTATATTGGACATCTTCTATGATTGTGAGCCCCATTAATTATTTTCAAACTGGAGCAAATTAGTTGAAGTTGGACAAGGAAGACAACGTAATGAGTTATGTTTGGGTATATTTGTATAGAAGTTATATTGTTATGGATCCTCCAATATGTGGTGCTTGCTTAGGATCTTTTGCTAGCCAAAAATTTGTACTAAGTAGAGATACTACTTATGCATCCAAAACCCTTAAACCCAGTTTCTTGCCATAAGAGTCCACCATATCTACCTATGGATTGAATAAGATCCTTCAAGTTAGTTTTCATCGGTGCAAAAAGCAATAAAATTGCTGCTAAATATGTATGATCTTTTATTGTAAGGGAAAATAAGTGTTGTACGAACTTGTGATGGTAAAGAAATAAAAGCGACGGACTGCTTAATAAAGGTTGCTATCACAAAGGGCAATACAACCTGACGTTCCTTTGCATTAAGGGTTTGCACATCCAAAAATAAAAAGCGCATGACAACCTATGCTTCCCTCCACGAAGGGCCTATCTTTTACTTTCATGTATTTACTTTTATGCAAGAGTCAATAGTATTCCTTGTTATTTCAACCTCAATTATTCTTTAATTCGCAAGCATCATGTTGTGGGGAAATATCCAAGCATATATGGCCATTCAAATATATTTGATCATGAATTATTATTGTTGACAATTATCTATATGATAAATAAGTTGGGAGGCGAAACAATAAGCCCCTATATTTCTCTGTGTTGGACAGATGCTATTTGTTCTAAAAATATGCTTTTAGTGTTAGCAATCATGGAAGAGTATATGATAGTGGAGTATGTGGAATTTGCTAAATCGAAGCTCTTACATAGACCCTTCCTGAAAATAAGATGAATTGCAATTGTGTTAGCGACTAAGAACATAGTTCGTTAGTTTTCAAGAAACTTCATGGTCTATGCTTTAACATGGGAATAGCTTGTTACTTGATCATGAGAAATTTTATGAGATGAGCTACTGTTTATGATATATAATGATGCTACAAAAAGTGTTTGGAACTATCATTGATCTTCACACTTCATAAATTATTTATTTTACCATTTACCTACTCGAGGACGAGCAGGAATTAAGTTTGGGGATGCTGATACGTCTCCAATGTATCTATAATTTATGAAGTATTCATGCCATGTTTACAACAATTTTATATGGTTTTGGTATGATTTGATTAGAACTAACCTGTCCGACGCTGTTTTCGGCAGAACTACCATTGTGTCAATTTTTGTGCAGAAATAAAAGTTCACGGAATGGGATGAAAATTTACGGTGATTTTTTGTGGACCAAAAGAGACCCCCGAAGCATCGAGGAAGGACCAGAAGCTTCACGAGGAAGCCACAAGCCTGGGGGCGCCCCCAGGGCGCGCCGAGGCAGCTTATGGTCCCCTCGGGCACCGCCTTGACGTGAAACCGACACAAAAAATTCTTATAAATGCCAAAAACCCAGAAAAAAACCCTAGATCAGAAGTTCCACCGCCGCAAGCCTCTGTAGCCATGAAAAATCAATCTAGGCCCTCTCCGACAGGGTGCCGTAGAGGGCATCATCATTGGAGGCCATGGAGGAGGAAGCCAAAGGGGACCATCATCATCATGGAGGCCAAGGACCAAAAGGAGAACCTCTCCCCATCTAGGGGGAGGCCAAGGAGGAGGAAGCACAAGGAGGAGACTTTCTCCCCTCTCTCTCGGTGGCGTCGGAGAGCCGCCGGGGGAACCATCGCCGCAGTGATCGTCTTCATCAACATCACCTTCTTCATCACCTTCCTCTTCTCTTTTAAGCGGTCCACTCTCCCACACCCCGCTGTAATCCCCTACTAACATGGTGCTTTATGCCACATATTATGATCCAATGATGTGTTGCCATCATATGATGTTTTGAGTAGATTTCTTTTGTCTTTTGGGTTGATTGATGATCTAGATTGGTTTGAGTTGTATATTTTATTTTGGTGCTGTCCTATGTTGCTCTCCGTGTCGCACAAGCGTGAGGGATTCCTGCAGTAGAGTTTGCAATATGTTCATGATTCGCTTATAGTGGGTTGCTAGAGTGACAAAAGCTTAAACCAGAGTAAGGGGTTGTTTGCGTATGGGAGTAAAGAGGTCTTGATACTTTAATGCTATGGTTGGGTTTTACCTTAATGATCTTTAGTAGTTGCAGATGCTTGCTAGAGTTGCAATCATAAGTGCATACACTACTGCAGGTTGCTGCTAACGCGACACTACAACCAGAGATCCTTCGACGAAACTGTGTGCGATGCCATAATCGCAAACGGTGGTGTAAAAAACCCGTCAAAAAAGGTGCAAAACGTTTGTGATGGAGGATGAATCAAACACGGTTCAGATTATAGTTGCGTGTGCAATGCTGGGCATACGGTTCAGTTCAATTATCTGTTTGCGATGTGGCAATACAAAAGAAACGGGCAACCAGATGAAGGCGTGTGCGATACACGGCTTATGGTTCACTCGGATGAACTATTTGTGATTAGGCAACACAAAAGAAAGGGTCAGCCAGATCAAGGTGTGTGCGATATATGACATGCGGTTCACTCGGATGAACTGTTTGCGTTGAGACAAGAGAACAGAAATGGTTCAATATATCATGATGTGTGTGATACGCGGCAAGCAGGTCTGTAATCAGAAATGTGTGCGAAGACCGATAATTACACAAACGATTGCTTCTAATAAGACGTATGTGATATGCTCTGTCTACACAACATCTATTGGCCATATGGATGCAAAGAGGCATCCTATATCAGCAAGGACTAGATGTTCCACCAGTAGCTCATCTAAGAGAACTCTCAAGTTAAGTGTGCTCATGGTGGAGCAGCCATCAGATGGGTGACTGGATGGGAACTTGTCTTGATGTTAAATTAACTGATGGGATGGGTCATCCCCGTCAAATTAAATTACCTTTGACCTGGATGATCCATCCCATGAGTTAATTTAACCTCGAGGTCCTTGTTTTTTTAACACATGTTAAAGAAGGTATACTGCATTACTTTTTGACAATGTGTGATACATGGCATACAGTTGATCCATCCGACCTGTTTCTGATGGAATAAGCCGTGTGTGTTGTGGGCAACGCCTGCTAGTATTCAACCGTTTGCGATTGATGAATTCATCACCGACGGATTCCCTAGTGTGGTCCGTGTTCATCTGATGATCATCTACTTCTTGTGCTAGCTCGATATTCCTTCTATGCCAAGTTTCCATTAATTGATGGTGTTTTATGAACACGCCACTGTTTCTCACCATTTCCTCGCCTGTTTCCCACCACCCAGCAATATTGCGCATAAACCTAGGCGGTGCACGACGCACGGAGGCGACAAGCGCAGCCTGTAGCACATCCACCTTTTCCAAGCATGCCAACCCACCAAAGCGCCGCCTCTGCCATCAACCTCGTCGACAAGGAAAACGAGCAGGCGCCACGGCCCGTCGAGGCCGAGGCGCTCGCCGGCAACGCGATGGACGACACCGTGATGCGCGTCATCGCCAGGGTTGAGCAGAACTTTGGCACATGGCGCTTGAGCGCCGCGGATCAAGATAGGCATGTCAGCGCCGATAGGCTACAGCTCGCCGCACAACATGATCGATGGCGCGCCGCAGAGCAAGCTAGGCGCGTCTGTGCTGATAGGCTGCGGCTCGCCGCACGACAAGACCGTTGGAGCGCCGCAGAGCGAGAGGCGCGACGCGCCACACAGCAAGAGCGGATCCATCGGCGCTTGCCTGCTGTCGACACGACGTCGCAGCTGGGTACACGTCCCGTCAGTACCCCCATTCCTCGCCAGGAGTGAGTAGAGGCCCTCAGCGCCGTACTTGCACCAGAGGCCGGCCACGCCGTACTTGCACCGGACGCCCGCCGCGCCTTTCGCATGGGTGCTGCCGTCCGCCTTGTCCGCGGCCCGCTGGATGCCAACGCGCTGGTCCGTAGGCTCGACCGCCTCCTTGGCCCAGGTGTCCACCTGGGCGCAGTAGAGGAACATGGCTGTCGCATCCTCGAGCTGGTGATCTCCAATGAAATAGCCAACTTGGAGCTCGAGATCGCGTTCCAGATGTACCGCGAGCGTGTCAACCGCTTGGACGAACGCCTGCACGAGTTCAGGCAGAGCCAAGAGCTACCGTAGGCAAGGGCTGTTGGTCATGGTCTCATGGACGCGTTTTATTTTGTCGAGTCGTTTCGACGTGGATAGCTATGTATTCACAGCAATCATAGTATTGCTCTGTTTATTCCTCTGTTTCAATGTGTGTACTCTGTTTTCCGTTCTTATATGTTCTGTTTCAATGTGTGTATATACGCTTTCCATTCTGTATATGTGGATGATAACAGCTAGATTCAAATTAGTATACAAAAACAGATAGAAAATGTAATTCATAATATATATATATATATATTAATTGTTCATTAGTTCATCACATAATATATATATATAATATCATCACATATACGTGATGATACTTAACTACTAGGTACAATGCATAAAATTGAAAACGAACAATACTAAAACTAATAATCCCTGCTGGGGCCAGTATTCCAGCAGCCCGGCAGCCCCTCGCCAGCAGCTCCCTGGTGCGCGGCGTCTTCCCAGTGCGGAGGCAGTACTCCGCCTCGCAGCGCTTGACGTACCAATCTGCGTCTTGCTAGCGGACGCGCGCGAACGATCTTGCCATTTCGTTGGGCGCCCACCAGAGCTCCTTGTCGGCGGCACGCTGGAGCTTATCGGCCCACCTCCACGCAGCGACAAGGCGCCCAGCGCCTATGACCTTCCTCGCGAAGTACCCATCTTCGTACACCTCCTCGGCACGACGACGCGTCCGCCCCCAAAGCTCCACCGCCTCCTTTTTCCAGGCAGCATCACGGGCTTCACAGGCCGCCTGGTACCTGGCTTCCTCCTCCGCAATCTCCTTCTTGAACACCACTTGCCTGGCTTTCTCATTCGGCGGCAGCGACTTCCACAAACAAAGATTGTACTGGCCCCAAAACCAACCCAAAGTTAGGAGGTCCGGCTCAACCTCGCCCGGCGGCGCGTAGGGGTCCTCATCGTTGCTATTCGAGTGAGCGTCCTCGGGGGGGCGGCGACTCCTCGTCGGCGCGTGGGCAGACCGGTGGTGCCATGGCAGATATTTGAGAGAGAGAGAGAGAGGGCGAGTGACGGGAGGATGTAGATAAGAATGAAGGCGGGACGACGTGAGCAAGGTAGTATTTATTGGCGTCCGGAATCTAGATCGATGGGGACAATACACACGCCGGTTGCGGGAATTTACGAGGACTGTAGTTTGAATTACACACGATTCCCGCAACAAAATCTGTGTGTGAACATAATAGCTGATGGTTTCCAATACAAAACCGTGTCTGATTAATGATCCCCGCCACTCACCTACCAAACCTCAAGCCGCGAGATAGAGTGCCAATCGTGTGGGGGCTGGTATTTACATTTTTTTGAACACCACATATTTACATCGTCTGACGATTTTTTTAACTCGCACACAAGTACACGAAAATATGATTTTTTTCAAACCGTTATGGTTAGGCGTTGCATGTAGATGTAGTTCAAATTTGAATTACGGTCATTAAATGGCTAGAAAATCACTTAAATGTCTTTAAAAGGTCAAATGACCCCTAGAATTTTCCAAAATTTCACATTATAGTTGTAGTAGTGCACGTTAAGCGTCAAAAAAATTGAAGGCCGTAAGAGGAAGCTATCTCCTGTTTGTCATCAAACATGCATTGTTCCCTCTCGGAACCACGAGCCTTCTAGTGAGTTGCTCCGATTTGTGAGGGGTGTCTGTCCAAACTTTCGTCACACATGCCAATTTTTTTACCACATCATCTTGGTGGCATGACATTACATCAACCAAGGTTTCACGTGATTTTGATATTTTTAAAATGTTTTGGAATTAAAATGCCATGTCACTCCATGCATACATATGCATGTGTCCATGTCGTGAGACAAATATGTTTGAAAAC
Source organism: Triticum aestivum (assembly GCF_018294505.1). Classification (NCBI taxonomy): domain Eukaryota; kingdom Viridiplantae; phylum Streptophyta; class Magnoliopsida; order Poales; family Poaceae; genus Triticum; species Triticum aestivum. The sequence goes on along the minus strand of NC_057814.1, from coordinate 225,613,022 downwards.
TCCGTCTAATTTACTGCACACGGAATTAACTCGCACACAAGTACACAAATACGATTTTTCAAACCGTTATGGTTAGCCGTTGCATGTAGATGTAGTTCAAATTTGAATTACGGTCATTAAATGGCTAGAAAATCACTTAAATATCTTTAAAAGGTCAAATGGCCCCTAGAATTTTCCAAAATTTCACATTACAGTTGTAGTAGTGCACGTTAGACGTAGAAATAAATTGAAGGCCGTAAGAGGAAGCTATCTCCCGTTTGTCATCAAACATGCATTGTTCCCTCTCGGAACCACGAGCCTTCTAGTGAGTTGCTCCGGTTTGTGAGGGGTGTGTGTCCAAACTTTCGTCACACATGCCAATTTTTTTACCACATCATCTTGGTGGCATGATATTACATCAACCAAGGTTTCACGTGTTTCTGATATTTTCTAATTTTTTGGAATTGAAATGCCATGTCACAACATGCTTAATTGTGTCATAGCCATTAGACCAATATGTTTGAAAATTCCTTCTAATTTACTGCACACGGAATTAACTTGCACACAAGTACACAAATATGATTTTTCAAACCGTTATGGTTAGCCGTTGCATGTAGATGTAGTTCAAATTTGAATTATGGTCATTAAATGGCTAGAAAATCACTTAAATGTTTTTAAGAGGTCAAATGACCCCTAGAATTTTCCAAAATTTCACATTACAGTTGTAGTAGTGCACGTTAAGCGTCAAAAAAATTGAAGGCCGTAAGAGGAAGCTATCTCCTGTTTGTCATCAAACATGCATTTTTCCCTCTTTGGGACCACAAGCCTTCTAGTGAGTTGCTCCGGTTTGTGAGGGGTGTGTGTCCAAACTTTCGTCAAACATGCCAATTTTTTACCACATCATCTTGGTGGCATGACATTACATCAACCAAGGTTTCATGTGTTTCTAATATTTTTTAAATTTTTTGGAATTAAAATGCCATGTCACTCCTTGCTTAATTGTGTCATAGCCGTTAGACCAATATGTTTGAAAATTCCTTCTAATTTACTGCACATGGAATTAACTCGCACACAAGTACACAAATATGATTTTTCAAACCGTTATGGTTAGCCGTTGCATGTAGATGTAGTTCAAATTTGAATTACGGTCATTAAATGGCTAGAAAATCACTTAAATGTCTTTAAAATGTCAAATGACACCTAGAATTTTCCAAAATTTCACAATAAAGTTGTAGTAGTGCATGTTAAACGTCAAAAAATTGAAGGCCGTAAGAGGAAGCTATCTCCCGTCTGTCATCAAACATGCATTGTTCCCTCTTTGGGACCACGAGCCTTCTAGTGAGTTGCTCCGGTTTGTGAGGGGTGTGTGTCCAAACTTTCGTCACACATGCCAATTTTTTTACCACATCATCTTGGTGGCATGATATTACATCAACCAAGGTTTCACGTGTTTCTGATATTTGTTTAATTTTGGAATTAAAATGCCATGTCACTCCATGCTTAATTGTGTCATAGCCGTTAGACCAATATGTTTGAAAATTCCTTCTAATTTACTACACATGGAATTAACTTGCACACAAGTACACAAATATGATTTTTCAAACCGTTATAGTTAGCCATTTCATGTAGATGTAGTTCAAATTTGAATTACGGTCATTAAATGGCTAGAAAATAACTTAAATGTCTTAAAAGGTCAAACGACCCCTGAAATTTTTCAAAATTTGACATGGCAGTTGTATTAGTACTACAAAATTTCTCGTACATTTAGAACACCATCCGTTGCCACTTTACTCCAAATTCGTCTTTCACAGCTAATAAAAAATATCTACAACATCACACATAGTTGTTTTCTAGGAACCGTTTGCGATGAAAATATCTGGGTCTATTTAAATATCCCTCCTTATGCTTCGCCGACTCGTCTGCTCCAGTGCCGGCAACCACCGAATCCACGAATTCCGATCCCCATTCCCGCACCCCCTTCTTGCAAACATGACACCATGGAAACGCTTCGTGAAGGCCTGTACGGTGGCCGCGTCCCCCCCGAGCGCTGCCGCCTACGCCGAGAGTGCCTCCGCATCCGCATTGAGCGCGGCCGCTTCCGCCAAGAGGGCGTCTGCGGCAGCCGACAGGGAAGCTGCAGCAGCCGAGACGGCTGCAGCTACTACTGCGATGGCGGCTGTAAACACCGAGAGCGCTTGAGCTGCCGTCCGTGTCGCCGATGTCGCCCTAGCCTGGGTCGAGGCCATCCACGCCAAGATCGAGGATGCCCACGCTAAGATATTCCTGGCCACCTCGGACTCCAGCATGCAACCCACGTCCGAAAAGGCGGCGGTGGCCATGGAGCACCTGCTTCCTCATGAGGTCGTCGAGCGGGAGCTAGAGATGCATGAGGCGACGGAGATCGAGGAGCGCCGAGAGGAGGAGTTGCACGTGGCCGAGGTCGAGGTAGAGAAGAGTCTGTCCGTCGAGGAATCGGCGGTGGAGTACCAACGCGAGCTCTGGCGCAGCCACTACTACAAGTACTATAACCTTGAGGGCGGCGCCGAGGACGAGGACGAGGACGAGAACGTGGTCAACTTCAGCAGGGGGGACGCAGAGTCCACCAACGACAGCATGTCACCAGGACAAGTCATCGACGTCTCATCTCACACCGGTGCTGCATAGGCCGGCGCGACGGCGGATTTGTTAAAATTATGCGTACTTATGATTTGTTTTTAATGCCGGTCTTTTGTTAGAGCAATGTTTAGGTCAACTCGCTCTGTTTAATTACTAAAATTGCTCGATTCAGTAAGTGTGGTCTGTCTGCTGTACGCTCTTTTGTGTGCCCAAATTAGCAAGCGATGTTAAATTATGCAATGACGTACCCGGGGAAATTGCCACCAAAATTTGAATTATCAAACTCATCCCATAGCGTAAAGTAGAAGAATCATTTGTGATGTACACAATTGTTCAAAGTGAATGGTCCGGCGGCATCACGCACAAAGCTTCCCTCCACATTTCCAAAATTTTGGCCTATCGCCAAAATATCTACCCCCACCCCCTCCCCCTTCCCCACCCCCTTTTCTCCCCGACCACAAGTCACATTTCCCTTGTTTCCTCCTTCCTTCCTTCCTTCCTTCCTAAGCTATAGCCGCTTCCTCGCTCTCGCCGACTTGCATCCTACCACCGGGGTCGCCATGGTCTTCTTCAAAGACCTCTCCAGCGGTTCCTCCTCCGGCGACGACTCCTTCACCACCCGGGTATGCCTCTCTTCTCTCTCTCGGGCTATGACTTGGAATGAAGGATTTTTACCCGGCGGTTGATTTGAGTCATTCTTCCTCTTGTAGCTCCCTAGGACCATCAGTGGCAACGAATGGAGTGGGGTGGCTGAAGATCTATCTGCTCGTTGTCACCATCAATCTCCATGCGTGAATCTAGTTGCGTTTGCATATGTGGACAGTGGGAAGAAGTTTCTGGCATGTGCAGAGAAGGTTAGACCCTCTTTCGTTGTTACAAATCATTTGTTAGATCTGATTCAGACACTGTCACGGTCCCAACCCATTCATACCACACCTTCAACCAAACGCATCCTAAGACATTGTCACAGTTTGTACCTAGTATCTTAAATTGTTGCCATCTCATCAGCGGTGCCATTAGAAAATTATTTGGCTTCAGTAGTTTGTGCAGCCAACTTTGGTCCACACATCCGAGCAGCCAAGCAGTAAAATACTAAATCTTTATGGCACAAAGGAACTGGCTGGAGCAACTACGTGCTCCGGAGTCCGGGTCCCTGATTTTTTTCCGCTGCATCGGCTCGCCAGTGCAGGGCACTGGTGCGAGATGTAGCAACAGTTGTCTTTACCCCAGTTTTGGCATACATAGTGGACGGCTTTAGTGCTATTAGTTATATGTTACTAAATTTGTGCATGTCCACACCTGTTAGTATCAATTTGCTGTCATCCAAACACTATCGCTATGCTGTTGCAGTTATATTTACCTTCCTCATAATATGTTCAATTTGTTATTTATTGTACATGAGTAAGAACTTGTAGCGTTGTTGTAGTTAATTATAGCTTCTGATGTTCCAGAATTTGGTTGTTGTCTCAGTAGCAATTAATTCATTTGCACATTGATCTTTTTGAGAAGATATGTCATAATTAACATGTTTCTTTAGTTTTTCAAAATAAGCATTGGTGATTTTCTATGTTGCTATAAACTCATTTCCCCTACAGTTGTTACTGATCTAGATTTAAATATTATAGGATGAACGGAAGTTTTCTTACTTGGAGTGGGTTGATCAAGAGTGGCCACAGTCTTTGAAGATGTGCCTAGAGAAGCTCTGGAGCATGTATGAGGAAGAGAATAGACATAGGCTTAGAGAAACTGTTGTCAACACTGAAGAATATTTGAAGATGCTGGATAAAAAGTTGAAGGTGCAGAATGAGCTCAGATTTTTTAAATCAGACTTTACTAAGATGGTGTTGGCGAAGGAGGAGGCACTTTCCCAGTTGGCCCATGCAAAACAGGTTCTTACTGAACTGAAAGCAGAGGTGGATAAGATGAGCCTGGATGATCTTGATTAGGGAAATGAATATATGCTTCTTATGAAGTTGAACTAGCTATATGTTGTACTGTGCTGTTTTCATGTAGCTATCGTACTGTGATGTTATAATATATTTATGTGCCTGATATGAAATTTGCAAACAGCTGTTCGATATGAAATGTGAATTTGCGTAATACTGGAATTATTAATTGTAAACTAATAAACCTGCTAAATGTGTCATGGACCTTTGCAAACGATTCTAGCAGTAAAAGCGCTTGTGATGGATAGCCCAATGCCACATGGTTTTCTTCATCAAATCGTGTGCGATGTAGTTGATAAAAGCAAACAGTTAACCAAGGCAGAGCGTGTGTGATAGTTACACCTTTCACACACGAGCCTACACATAAAACTGTGTGGGATGTACCTACGAACAGAAACGTTTTCCCTGGATTGACTGTGTGGGATGTACATAAGAACGGAAATGTATTCCTTTGATTGACTGTGTGTGATATACATACCTACGGAAATGTTTTTCTGGGATTCACCGTGTGGGATGTACATACCTACGGAAATGTTTTCCTGGGATTCACGGTGTGGGATGTACATACCTACGGAAATGTTTTTCTGGGATTCACCGTGTGGGATGTACATACCTACGGAAATGTTTGGGTTTCGATGCCTCGCCCGATCGCACATGGCCCCAGCCTGTGTCCCAGGAGGGCCTATCCCTGATGATTTCTGGGTCGTGTGGGAAGGACCCCCTATCTCCCACACTCACTTGGCGACGGTTCCAAATGTCGTCGCGGAAAGGGGTTAAAAACCGTTTGTATAGCACCGACGCGTACCAGTGATATGATCCAAGTAGAGAACGTATGTTAGCTTATGCCTCTCCCTCATATAGAATTGCAATAATGTTTACCGGTCTTGTTACAATTGCCTAGGATAATTCCGCACACCGATCCATCATTATTCCACACTCGCTTTCTGTAATATATTATGATATATTCTAACTTTATGATAACAACACCTATTTTTATATTTTAGTTCTCCGATATCATGCAAAGCTATCCTCTTCATACCCACAACGTAGTTTTATTTCTCGTTTCTAGATGGAAGCAAACGTTTGGTGTACGTAGAGTCGTATCAGTGGCAAATAGGACTTGAGGGAATATTTATCTTACCTTTAGCTCCTTCTGGGTTCGACACTCCATACTTATCACTTCCACCTTGGAAATTGCTATGATGATTCCTTGCACTTGGGGATTATCAGCCTCCAACTATCCATCCCAACCCCGAGGTCCACCGAATATAGGATTGTGTCATGCTCCATCAAAGCGACCAAATATATTTTAAAAACATTGTCGCACCATTCTAGTCAAGTATATGATGACCTTCGCTATAAGATCGTCATACACACCCTTACCAAATTACTAACGACTGCGCTACTAACGATACTCATATTTAAAGATGTTTATATAAGAACAAGATTGGCGTCCACCATGCAGAATCCTCACGACCATCTAAAGTTGCGACCGACGAAGCTAGATGGCCCCACCGAAGCGAGCCTCATATGAGGTTGACGCACCCACCAAGGAAAAAGCCATAGCAACATGGTCATAAAAAAGAAAGGACATCATGTCAAGTGGTAGAGATCGAGGGCCACACCACCCAACAAGGTGGAACACAAGGAGTTGCCTTGTCAACCATCTCACAACCATCCTCAAGGAAGTGAACCTTGGAGGGCATCGCTGTCACACCGTGCAGCACCATCGGGCCCACCATGGGCCCAAGGTCTCCAACGCCACCACTGAGTTTGGCAGAGGTCCCAAGGAGTTGCGTACAACTCAAAGACTAGGGTTGTACAACCCCACCTGAGGCCATCCTAAGACAGGACTAGGTCACACTCCATCAAGGCGACTGAGTCGATTCAATTAACATTGTTGTGTCACTCTTGTCAAATGTATGACAACCTTTGCTATAATAGCATCTTACAAATCCACGCTAAAATTACTTATGTTGAAAGTTATTTATATAAAAAAACAACATTTTGAAAAAATGTCGCATGTATCTTAAAGCAGCGACCGGTGATGTATAAATGAGCGGGATATGAAATGCATGATAGAAAATTCACTATTAGCTTGAGGGCATCGTTGGTTCAGAAAGGAATTTTGGACAATTCTGATGATTTGTTTTTTTTTGAATATGGGTTATTTGATTTGTATAGGATTGCAATTCATGGAAATTATTCCTTAGGATTCATATGTAATACTCCGTCCGTTCACAAATATAATATGCTATAACTTTTTTGTGAATTAGATTGATGTAAACACGTTTTAGTGTGTCTGTTCACTCATTTTCAGTCTCTATGTAGTACGTATGGAAATATCCAAAATATTTTATATTTGTGAACGGAGGGAGCGGTTCTTATAGGCAATTTTTTCTTCTACTCCAACCTCATATGAAGAATTCTACACTTTTTTGTGCACAATCGAATGGTCAAACTAATCTTTTAGTACTAGTAGCACGCCCGTGCGTTGCTACGGGCTACAATGCATTTAAATGAGTAAAAAATAATTATTATTAATATTGTGTTTAAGGTCTAAGCGCATTTCTCTCTCATACATCCGAGCGTGTTTGAAGCTCGGACATCAAACGGGCGCCCAACTGGCTCCACAAAATTCAATCCTCTAGAAAGTCCATGCACCTCATATCTCGACCATATGTGGGGGATAAATGTGTTTGTCCAGATTATATGTCATGTTATCTCCAACACGCGGGCCAACACAAAAACCTCACCCCATAACGCACTTTTCCCAGTTCGTTCAAGCCTCCCCTTCCTTTCGGTTTCCCGCCACAACGGGACATTTCTCACTATAGCCATTTCCTTCAAAATCGGATGATGCCCACCTCACATTCACCAAGGCGCCCACCGTGCTTCCGCATAGACCGCCAAGGAGGAGTCCCCAACCAACCGCCCTAATCCCCTCCCCCGTGTTTGTGCGGATCATCCAGCGCCATCAAGGGGGAGGAGGCATGCGCCGCCCGTCACATTCCCACACTACAAAAAAATCACTTCCGTGATGATACGTGTTTGTCATATTAGGTCAATTTTTCTGTCATGCATGTACATCCACGTCGATTTTATGACAGAATAAAGATAAGCATACCTGTGCTGTTGTAAAAGTGTTCCATGACATTACCAAAATTATCATCACGGAAGTGTCCACTTCCATGACGATAAATCGTGCGTCATAGAAGTGCTTTCGTCAAGGGTGACCAACACGTGGCATCGACCATAACGGGTCGATGTTAAGCTATCGGGTTCCGGTTTGGATCCCATAACCCGTTAACAGCCCCGACCAATGGGGATTTTCCACGTGTAAAATTCTCATTCGCCGGATAATGCACGTGTCAGCTCATCGTTGGGACAGATGTCATCCCTACAATGGACGGAAGACGCCTATGATATGTCGGCAAGTGGCACAGCCCAAAAGTGTCCCATTTAAGGTAAAAAGGATGGCCCAGCTAAAGGCCCACCATATTTTTTCACACACTAGTGGGCCGGCCCGTTAACAATCTGCCATGTTTTGGGTCAAATTGAGGCCCATATCAGATCAGGCCCATTCACAACCTGTCGTGTTTTGGGCCAAATTACGGCCCATATTGGACCAGACCTATTAATAGGCCATTGTTCTTTTGGGCCCATGCTAAGCCAGGTTTGTATTTCAGCCTGTTAAATGCCCGTTACCAGTTTGGTCTAATAATAGTTTCAGCCTGTTAGCGGCCCGTGGTGCATCTGGGACGTTGTCGGCCCGGTTTAACTTTTGGCCATTTAACGGCCCATGCAGAAACTGGGCTATTTCTTGTCTGAAGTAACTTTAGGCATCTTAACGACCCATAGTCATCGTGGATAAATTTTAGCCCAACTGGCCTATCGGCCTGTTAATGGCCCGTGTAATAGTTGGGCCTAATTACAACCCGCGTTGAATCCGGCCTGCTTAAAGCCCATAATTTTATTGGGCCAAATAGGGCCCGAAATATTTTTGGCCTATTAACAGCTCGTCCTATATGGGCCAAACATGGTCCTTAGGCAGTTTTGGCCTGTATTGGCCCGTGACTTTTTCGGCTCAACGCTAGCCTGATACGTCTCCATCATATCTACTTTTCCAAACTCTTTTGCCCTTGTTTTGGACTCTAACTTGCATGATTTGAATGGAACTAACCCGGACGGACGCTATTTTCAGCAGAATTGCCATGGTGTTATTTTTGTGCAGAAATAAAAGTTCTCGGAATGACCTAAAAATCCACGGAGAATATTTCTGGAAAATATAAAAAATATTGGCAAAAGAGTCAAGCGAAGGGGGCCCACACCATGGCCACAAGGGTGGGGGTGCGCTCAACCCCCTGGGGCAAGCCCTCCGACCTTGTGGGCCCCCTGGACCTCCACCGACCTTAACTCCAACTCCATATATTCATGTTCGAGGAGAAAAAATCAGAGGGAAGGATTCATCGCGTTTTACGATACGGAGCAGCCGACAAGCCCTGTTCTTCCTCGGGAGGGCAGACCCGGAGTCCGTTCTGGGCTCCGGAGAGGGGAATCCGTCGCCGTTGTCATCATCAACCATCCACCATCACCAATTTCATGATGCTCACTGTCGTGCGTGAGTAATCCCATCGTAGGCTTGCTAGACGGTGATGGGTTGGATGAGATTTACCATGTAATCGAGTTAGTTTTGTTAGGGTTTGATCCCTGGTATCCACTATGTTGTGAGATTGATGTTGCTATGACTTTGCTATGCTTAATGCTTGTCACTAGGGCCCGAGTGCCATGATTTTAGATCTGAACCTATTATGTTTTCATGAATATATTTGTGTTCTTGATCCTATCTTGCAAGTTATAGTAACCTACTACATGTTATGATCCGGCAACCTCGGAGTGACAATAGTCGGGACACTTCCCGGTGATGACCGTAGTTTGAGGAGTCCATGTATTCACTAAGTGCTAATGCTTTGATCCGGCACTCTATTAAAAGGAGGCCTTAATATCCCTTAGTTTCCAATAGGACCCCGCTGCCACGGGAGGGTAGGACAAAAGATTTCATGCAAGTTCTTTTCCATAAGCACGTATGACTATATCCGGAATACATGTCTTCATTATATTGATGAATTGGAGCTAGTTCTGTGTCACCCTATGTTATAACTGTTGCATGATGAATGCCATCCGACATAATTATCCATCATTGATCCATTGCCTACGAGCTTGTTTCATATTGATCTTTGCTCTATTACTTTTCCGTTGCCACTGTTACGATTGCTACAAAACTGCTACTGTTACTTTTGCCACCGTTACCGTTACTTCCATTCTACTTTGCTACTAAATATTTTGCTGCAGATATTAAGTCTTTCAGGTGTGGTTGAATTGACAACTCAGCTGCTAATACTTGAGAGTATTCTTTGGCTCCCCTTGTATCGAATCAACAAATTTGGGTTGAATACTCTACCCTCGAAAACGGTTGTGATCCCCTATAGTTGTGGGTTATCAAGACCCTTTTCTGGCACCGTTGCCGAGGAGCATAGCTCTATTCTCTGAGTCACTTGGGATTTATATCTGTTGATCCCTATGAGGAATTTGAAAGATCAAAGAACCAAGATTTTTCCCTCAACTACGAGGGGATGTAAGGAACTGCCATCTAGCTCTGCACTTGATTCTCCTTCTGTTTTGAGTAAACTTGCAACACCTACACCTGCTATTGATTCCGATATGTCGCATGTTATAGATGATGCCACTTCTGCTATGCACGATGCTTATGATGAAACTACTTCTCTGCTTGATAATACTGTGCCACTAGGTGAATTTCTTGATGAACAACTTGCTAGGGTTAGAGAGAACGAAATTACTGAAACTGATGATATTATTGAAACTAAAGATTATGATTCTCCCCCCAGATATGAATTGCCTATTGTACCTGAGGGTTATTTTATGCAGGAAGAAACTGCTAAAGACTTCTTTGCTTGCAATGATAGAGAGGATCTTAAGAAACTGTTAGCTAGAATGAAATATGATCCTAATTTTGCTACTTCACCTATCTTTGTTACTAATAAGGATTATGAATTCGCTGTTGATCCTGAGTTAATCACTTTGGTTGAATCTGATCCTTTCTATGGTTATGAATCTGAAACTGTTGTGGCACATCTTACTAAATTGAATGATATAGCCACCCTATTTGCTCACGAGGAAAAAATTCGCTATTACTATATTCTTAAGTTGTTTCCTTTCTCGTTAAAGGGTGATGCTAAGATATGGTTTAATTCTCTTGCCCCTGGTTGCATGCGTAGTCCCCAGGATATGATTTACTACTTCTCTGCAAAATATTTCCCCGCTCATAAGAAACATGCTGCTCTAAGGGAAATATTTTAATTTTGTGCAAACTGAAGAAGAGAGTCTCCCACAAGCTTGGGGGAGGCTTCTCCAATTACTTAATGCTCTGCCTGATCATCCTCTCAAGAAAAATGAAATACTTGATATCTTTTATAATGGACTAACCGATGCTTCCAGAGACCACCTGGATAGTTGTGATGGTTGTCTTTTCAGGGAAAGAGCTATTGAGCAAGCGGAATTACTATTGAATAATATATTGAGTAATGATAATGATTGGACACTTCCTAAACCAACTCTGAAGAAAAGGGGTATTCTATTTCTCAGTCCTGAAGATATGCAAGAGGCAAAGAAATATATGAAAGAAAAAGTTATTAAAGCTGAAGATCTTAAGAATCTACCACCTATTGAAGAAATACATGGTCTTGATAACCCAACACAGGTAGTAGAGGTAAACTCTCTCCATAGATTTGATGAAGGTGATATTCCTCATAATAAGTCTGCTAGTCAATGCTTGGATGAGTTTGATAATTTTATTGTTAAACAAGAAAATTTCAATGCTTATGTTAGTAGACAATTGAAACGTAATGCTTACATGCTTGACCACTTGGGTGATTAAATGATTAGAACTATTAATGATCTTAAGCTTATTAGTAAACATGCTTCCATGGTTACCACTCAAGTAGAACAAGTACTTAAGGCACACGATGATTTGCTTAATGAGTTGAATAGTAAGAATAATGATAATGCTGTTAGGGTTATGACTAGAGGTGGTAAAATGACCCAGGAACCTTTGTATCCTGAGGGCCATCCTAAGAGAGTTGAGCAAGATTCTCAGAAAATTAATACTGATACACCTAGTCCTAGTATTAAAAATAAAAAGAAAACTGATAGGAATTTGCATGCTAGTGAACCTACTATAGACACACGTGAGAATCCCAATGATATTTCTATTTCTGATGCTGAGACACAATCTGGTGATGAACATGAACCTAGTGATAATGTTAATAATGATGTTCATGTTGATGCTCAACCTAGTAATGATAATGATGTAGAGATAGAACCTGCTGTTGATCTTGATAACCCACAATCAAAGAATCAACGTTATGATAAGAGAGACTTCATTGCTAGGAAACATGGTAGATAAAGAGAACCATGGGTTCAGAAACCCATGCCATTTCCTCCTAAGCCATCCAAGAAAAAGGATGATGAGGATTTTGAGCGCTTTGCTGAAATGATTAGACCTATCTTTTTGCGTATGCATTTGACTGATATGCTTAAAATGCCTCCTTATGCTAAGTACATGAAAGATATTGTTACTAATAAAAGAAAGATACCGGAAGCTGAAAGTTCCACCACGCTTGCTAATTATACTTTTAAGGGTGGAATACCAAATCTCTTTGCAAATGGCTGATAAATCAACTGCTATACCCATCGGTATTTGTGAGGATGTGCCTGTTGTGGTTGCAAACGTTACTATCTTAACAGACTTTGTTATTCTTGATATTCCCGAGGACAACAGTATGTCGATCATCCTTGGTAGACCTTTTTTGAATACAGCAGGGGCTGTAATTGATTGCAACAAAGGCAATGCCACTTTTCATGTTAATGCTAATGAGCATATGGTACACTTTCCGAAGATACAACCTCAAGTTCATAGTATCAATTCTATTGGAAAATTTTCAGCTATTATTATTGGAGGTTTTGAATTCCTCTTCCTACTGTCAAAAAGAAATATGATATTCTTATTGTTGGGGACATGCATATCCCTGTTGAGGTAACCTAGTGTTATTCGAAAGTTCCCCGGTTTCATGTCATTTGAAAGAAGTTTGTTAATAAGACTTGATCAACCTTGTTAATGGATTCCTTTTGATGAGCATGAGATGGATGAATTTAGAAAGCACAACCTTCTACACCTACCTTTTACTTTCTATGAATTAGATTAAGTAAAGCAAAAATAGTATTTTTCTGTCTATTTTCTGAATTATCCGTGCAATTAAAAAATGTCCCAAAAATAAAAGTTCTCCAAATGACCTAAAAATTTAGTATGTTTTTATAGAATATTTGAGAATTTCTGGCACTGAACACACACCAGGGGGCCTCACCAGCTAGCCACAAGGGTGGAGGGCGCACCCCTATCCTTGTAGGTCCCACGTGGCCCCCTCCACTTATTCCAGCACCCATCCACTCCTTCTTCCTCCAGAAAAAATCACTCCATAGCTCAAACTCGTGTTCCTGCGCATTTTGCTGCCATTTTCGATCTCCTAGCTCAATGCTCCATTCACAAAACTGCTTTGGGGGATTGTTCTTCGGTATGTGACTCCTCCAATGGTCCAATTAGTTTTTGTTCTAGTGCTTTATTTATTGATTTTTTTTGCTGCTGTGGTGACCTTGTTCTTGAGCCTGCATGTCAAATTTATACGGTCCAAAGTAGTTTTGATGCATGATATAGTCTCACACTTGTGGGAGTAGTTGCTATCATTTTTTTTGAGTTTGGGTCACTTTTATTTTGAGTCACTAAAAGTTTCAGAAATTTTCAAAGGACGAAAATGGCGAGGATATTGTTGAGGGGTTCCTCGAGCCGGGGTTCAAAGGAAAAAGAAAATGAAGAAAAGGACAAACCCAAGTACAACCTTCCTCGCGCCGCGGATATTCGGCCATGTGATGCATTCTTGAAGGCTGCCGGAATTTATGATGATTTCTATTATTTGGTTGAGAATGCAGGCATCACCAACTTCCTGCTCGACCAGTGTGATCAGTATCTCCTACTCACTAATACTTTCATGCAAAATCTTCATTTTCATACCAGGAGATCACCACCCATGGTAGACTTTTACTTATATGACGAGTACAAGGAAATGACGCTTTATGACTTTTGTGAGGTTTGTAAATTACCTTAGGAGGGTAGCATCGAGGAACCACGTCCTAGTGATGTGGAAGATTTTATTGATGAAGTCACCGTAGGGGAAAGGAGAAGGGTGTCAGAAGCGAGAGTGGAAGTTTACATTTTTCCTGTTTTGCGCTATTACTCATTATTTGCTGGGAGATGTTTAATTGTTCGCGGGGAGAGTGGAGGTCGTAGTGATCCTGACCTTGCCATTTTGCACCATGCTCTGTATCGTGATAAGACTTTCAGTTTAGGTGCTATGGTCGCTAAACGGTTGAGTTTAAACCATACAAAGGGGCCTATTTGTATCTTCGCCTCCCGCCTTGCTAAACACTTTGAGATACCCATTAGGCACCATGAGAAAGAGGAGAAACTGCTACCCACTGTTTACTTAGATTATGATAGCATGGTAGCACATAAGTTTATTCGCTATGATGAGGAAAAGAGACTCATTTATAACTTGATATTTAGCGAGGATACTTTTCAGATTATTACTTTGCCTGCACCTACTTTGTTCGATATTCACTCACGCAGGTACTTCGTTTTGCCCGCGGATATTCATGTATACTGGGAGGGGACACGATCCCCAGCTCCTGAGCTAGAGCCATCACCTGATCCATATCAGGAGTCTATTTATCAGTGGGGTCCACAGGAGCTCGCTAACCAGTGGAACCCCTAGGATCCTCCTCAGTACACCGGAGAGGGCTACTTTGATCCATGGGCGTAGACCAACTTAGGCCAAAAGCCTAAGCTTGGGGGAGTACGTATTTCTCACCGACATTACATGCATGTTCACACACTCATTTCAGTTATCAGTGTTCTTACTTTTTTATTGTATTATCCATGTTAGTTTATTTATTTTCCCGCTTTCTTCTTGTGTGTTTGAAAAACCTTATGAAAAACCAAAAACATTAGTTTCAATTAGTTTACTTTCCATGCATGCTTAGTTGTAGTATTAAAAGAAAGATCAAAAAGATTTCTCATTCTTCTTTTTTTTGTTGGGAGCTTTCCCGTGTAAATAGTTTTTCTCGTTCTTGTTTTACTTTTTTAGAAAAACAAAAACTCCAAAAATATTTCAGTGTGTTTCTTTGAAATTCTTTTCTTTTCTTTGGGGGTCGAGAGGAGAAGACCACGATGAAAATATTGAGTGCATCTCATATGCATTATTGTTGATCTAACAAAGAGCCCATATTACCTTGTCTTCTCCTTTGAATAAATGTTTGAAGATTCCAGCTGAGTCCGATGCACGTGCACTATTATTATTATTATCCACACCGTTTGGTCGTGCAAGTGAAAGGCAATAATGATGATATATGATGAAATGATTGAGATGAGGAAAAGTTGGTATGAACTCGACCTATCTTGTTTTTGTAAATATGATTAGTTCATCGTCCCTGATTCAGCCTATTATGAATGAAACATGTTGCAATGACAATTAGAGATTATAGTTATTCATGCCATGCTTAATTAGCTAGGAGTTTATAATGGTTTACCTTGCGTGCCAACATGGAAATTAAAATGGTTGTGATGTAATATGATAGGATGGTACCCTCCTTTGAATGATTCGAGTGGCTTGACTTGGCACATGTTCACACATGTAGTTGATAGAAAATCACAATAGCCTCCACGATATTTATGTTCATGGTGATTTATGTCCTACTCATGCTTGCACTCAATGTTGGTTACTCTCAATGCATGTTTATGATTGTTGTCGCTCTCTAGTTGGTCGCTCCTCAATCCCTTGCTAGCCTTCACTTGTACTAAGCGAGAATACTGCTTGTGCATCCACTTCCATAAACTCAAAGTTGTTCCATATGAGTCCACCATACCTTCCTATATGAGGTATTTACCTGTCGTTCTAAGTAAATTTGCATGTGCCAAACTCTAAACCTTCAAATGATAATCTGTTTTGTATGCCCGAATCGCTCATGTGGCAACTGGGGGCTGTCAGTATCTTCCATGCTAGGTGGGTTATTCTCACGATGAGTGGACTCCGCTCATCATTCACGAGAAAATGGCTGGTAATCGGGATGCCTAGTCCCATGCTCAAATCAAATCAAAATATAATTGCAAACAAAACTCCACCAGGATTGTTGTTAGTTGGATGGTACCCATTGTTTCGGACCAGCCGTGGAATGTGCTTGTTGGTGGCGGGGGAGTATAAACTTTACCATTCTGTTTGGGAACCGCCTATAATGTATGTAGCATGGAAGATACCGAGATCTCTTGGTTGTTACGTTGACAATGAAAGCATGCCGCTGAAAATATTATTTATCTCTATTTCAAAACTCG
This sequence comes from Triticum aestivum, assembly GCF_018294505.1. Lineage (NCBI taxonomy): Eukaryota > Viridiplantae > Streptophyta > Magnoliopsida > Poales > Poaceae > Triticum > Triticum aestivum. Next base: position 225,596,966 of record NC_057814.1, on the reverse strand, counting down.
AGCTCTAGCACCTCTGCAAATCCCTGCTTCCATCTGCGAAGGGCATATCTATTTACTTTTATTGCTGAGTCATCATCCTCTTATAAAAAATCACCAACTAGAGAGCACCGTTGTCATTTGTATGCATTGTTATTAATTTATGTTGAGCATGACTGTGACTGGATCTCTTTTACCATGAATTACAATGTCTAGTCAGTCCTTCATCTTCAGGGGTGCTCTGCATTTATGTTTCGCAGTCTCAGAAAGGGCTAGCGAGATACCATCTTGTTATATCATGTCATGATTGTTTTGAAAAAGTGTTGTCATCCGAGATTTATTATTATTGCTCGCTAGTTGATTATGCCATTGATATGAGTAAATGTGAGACCTAAATGTTATTGTGAATATGGTTAGTTCATAATCTTTGCTGAAAACTTGAATGTTGGATTTACATATTTGCAACAACAAGATCAAACAGAGTTTGTAAAAGTTTTTCTTTATCACTTTCAGTTTGTCAACTGAATTGCTTGAGGACAACCAATGGGTTAAGCTTGGGGGAGTTGATACGTCTCCATCGTATCTACTTTTCCAAACTTGTTTGCCCTTGTTTTGGACTCTAACTTGCATGATTTGAATGGAACTAACTCGGACTGACGTGGTTTTCAGCAGAATTTTCATGGTGTTATTTTTGTGAAGAAATAAAAGTTCCCGAAATGACCTAAAAATCCACGGAGAATATTTCTGGAAAATATAAAAAATATTGGCAAAAGAATAAACCGAAGGTGGCCCACACCCTGGCCACAAGGGTAGGGGCGCGCCCTCCGACCTTGTGGGCCCCCCAGACCTCCACCGACCTCAACTCTAACTCCATATATTCACGTTCGGGGAGAAAAAAAATCAGAGAGAAGGATTTGTCTGTGTTCTGGGAACGGGGGTCCCCAGACTAGCCTGCCTGCGGCCCACAGTGTGGCCAAGCCAGCAGGTCGTACGACCCATCTTCATCAACAAGGCATCCAAGACCCTCGCGAGGGTCCAATCCTTGCGAGGCGGACGACGCAAGACCTCCTCTGGAGTAGCCTTACCAGGCAGGCTCGCGAGGAGCGGAGATATCAAGGCAGGGCAAAACCTCACGAGGCTCTCGTGACGTGAGCCATGAGGAATGGCACCAGGCGGGCGCCAGCGCGTGCAGCGTCCTTATTTCCTCTTTGGTGCTAAGGAGGCCAGCGCAGGCGAAGAGTACTGAGGCATCAGGCAAAGGTTGCTATATTGGTGCAACAAGACCAAGACCAGGAGGATGGCAGGACGGAGGTCATCATGGAGCCCAAGATGGCGTCACCACCAGAGCTTTTCGCAGGCGAAGATCGCTTTTGTCAGGATAGCTTGTACTAGCTGTCCCCCTTCAAATTTGCCCGCCGTTGTTGGCTCCCTTCCCGCTCGATATTTGGGAAGAGGACCAGGGCCTATATAAGTAGAGCTAGCCACCATAGTAGAGGCATCTCATCTTAGCTTGATTCAACCCGATCGAGAGCCTAGCCACAAGAACACCTCAACCTCAGGAGGCTGTTCTTCCCTTGTACTGTTCATCATCAGCCCAAGAGGCAATCCACCACCACCACACCGGAGTAGGGTATTACACCACAACGGTTGCCCGAACCAGTATAGACCTCGTGTCTCTCTGTGTTGCGAGTTCGTCGAGTTCGTCCGCGAGATCTTTGCGAGCTAGGGCGTAGACCGGTAGGAGGGATAGACTTCGCGCGCACCCTAGTGTTCGAACCTCAAGGGTTTGCCGGAACCCCACATCCGACATTTGGGGCGCCAGGTAGGGGTGCGCCGGAGCTCCTCTCCACCAACCTACACCTCGAACCGCCGCACTACGCTCCCATGGCAGGTGCCCCGCCGCCTGCCTCTGCGGCCGACACCAGCAGCAGGGAGTCTGGGTACCGAGCCCTGGCCCCCGCCCTGCGGCGAGTGCAGTGGCCAACCAAGTTCAAGCCGGAGATGCCGCCGCGTTACAACGGCGCGGCAGACCCGGCACCGTTCCTGCTGGCATACGAGGAGGCCGTTCTTGAAGCCGGAGGCGACGACAAGATCATGGCCAACTAGTTCCCCATGGCCCTCGTCGGCGAGCCGCGCGCCTGGCTGCTCAACCTCCCGGGATCCACGGTGGCATCCTGTGGGGAACTCCGCAACCTCTTCACCGTGCGCTACGCGGTGCCGGTGCACCACGCAGTCGTGGCACTGCTGGGTGGCTCCCAAGCACCGCCGTCAGATCGCCACGTCAAACCGTTCCTCCGTCAGATCAGGGCCGTCTCCAAGCGCTCGGGGGCTCCGCCAGGTTGGGCTACCCCAGAGGCCGACCTCACCTTCGGCTCAGAAGACCACCCCGGCTCCACCATCGTCTCCGGCATGCTCCCGATGCTCTGCACGCCCACCATCTGCAACGTGGCCGTCACCAAAACCCTCATTTACGGCGGTGCCGGCCTCAACTTTCTCTCCGTAGAAGCCTTCACCCTTCTCCACGTGCCGCCCGAGCGGCTCAACCTCAGCAAGCCCTTTTCGGGAGTGGGTGGTGGAGGTGCCCATTCTCTGGAGCAGATCCGCCTCCCTGTCACCTTCGGCACACGCGACAACTACCGCACTGAGCTGGTGGACTTCGACATCGCCCGCATCGGTCTCCCATACAACGCCATCCTCGGGTACCCGGCTCTCGCTCAGTTCATGGCGGCGACTCACCCGGCCTACAACCTCATGAAGATGCCAGGGAGCAAGGGCGTCCTCACCATCAAGGGGGACACTAAGGAGGCCGTGACGGCGCTCAGGCTTGCCTTCAAGACCGCGGCAGCAGCACAGCCAGCCGGCGTCGGTACGCCCGAGGCCAAGGAGACCGCGCCCACCAAGAAGAAGCGGTTGTTCACTCAAGACAAGGCGGAGACCAAGCAGGTGCTGGTCAACGAGGACGGGTCTTCAAGAGCCACCTTCACCATAGGAACCGGCCTTGACCCGGGACAAGAAGAAGCTTTGGTGAGGTTTTTGCGCGCGAACAAGGAGATATTCGCGTGGGAGCCCAATCAGCTGGTAGGGGTCCCGAGAGAGGTGATCCAGCATCATCTAAGGGTGTGCCCCAACGTACGCCCCGTGAAGCAGCGAGCAAGACAGCAGTCCACTGAGAAGCAGGCCTTCATCATCCAAGAGACACGCAAGCTGGAGGCGGCAGGTACCATCCGAGAAGTTCGATACCCCGAATGGCTGGCGAACCCCATCGTGGTACCGAAGAAAGGCGGGAAGGAACGGATGTGCGTCGACTTCACCAACCTTAACAAAGCTTGCCCCCAAGGTCCGTTCCCGCTTCCACGCATCGATCAAATCGTCGACTCCACCGCCGAGTGCGACTTGCTATGTTTCCTGGATGCATTCTCAGGATACCACCAAATCAAGATGGTGGTGGAGGATGTGGAGAAGACAGCCTTCCTGACACCATGCGGGGTGTATTGCTACACCTGCTTGCCCTTCGGGCTGCGCAACGCGGGCGCAACCTTTCAACGGTTGATGGACATCGCCTTGGGGCGGCAGCTCGGCAGAAACACAGAGGCCTACGTTGATGACATAGTGGTCAAATCTCGTGAGGCGAGGACATTGATTCAGGACTTGGAGGAGACCTTCGAGAGCTTGCGCCAAGTGAACTTGAGGCTTAACCCGGAGAAGTGCGTGTTTGGCGTCCCCTCCGGCAAGCTACTGGGGTTCCTCGTATCCCACAGAGGGATCGAGGTGAACCCGGAGAAGATCAAGGCCATCGAAGACATGAGCCCACCACAGACCCTCAAGGAAATGCAGAAGCTAGCGGGGCGGGTGACCGCGTTAGGGCGTTTCATCTCCAAGCTAGGCGAGCGCGCCTTACCCTTCTTTAAGCTCATGAAGAAGAAGGGCCCGTTCAAGTGGACCCCGGAGGCCGACCGAGCCTTCCAAGACCTCAAGAAATACCTCACCAGCCCTCCGGTGATGGTGGCACCACGGCCTCTCGAGCCTCTGGTGCTCTACCTTGCCGCCAGACCGTACTCGGCCAGCGCGGCGCTGGTGGCGGTTCGGGAGGAGCGCCAAGAAAAGGGTGTGGCGCGCCAAGCCAAAGCTGATGCACCGCGGGGTCAGGAAGGCGCAGCAAGGCCATCGGCGGCGGAAGATCAAGCTCAGCAGTGCAACATCACAGAAGCTCCTGAGGACGGTCAGGTCTCAGGAAACCCACCACCTCAGGATATGCCACAATCTCCGCAGGACACGAGCCTCGATAGTGTGCCAGCCCTCGTCGAGCACACGGTGTACTTCGTCAGCACCGTACTGCGGGACGCGAGGGCGCGCTACCCCATGCCGCAAAAACTCCTGCTCGCACTCTTGGTGGCCTCGCGCAAGCTGCGGCACTACTTCCAGGGCTACCCCATCAAGGTTGTCTCAGCCTACCCATTGGAGAGGGTACTCAGAAGCCCTAACTCAGCCGGAAGGGTTGCTCAGTGGAACATCGAGTTCCAAGCATTCCAGCTGGAGTTCAGCACTACCAGGGTCCTCAAGGGAGCCGCGCTCGCCGATTTTGTGGCAGAATGGACAGATGCCCTGGCTCTTGAGGAAGGAGAAGACCGGTCCACCTCCCCAGGAAGCAAGGCACCAGACGGCTGGGTCATGTATTTTGATGGTGCCTTCGCGCACCAGGGCGCGGGGGCTGGAGCAGTGCTCATCTCGCCCACTCAGGAAAAGCTCCACTACGCCATGCAACTCTGTTTTCAGCACGGCGAGAAGGTCTCCAACAATATCGCAGAATACGAAGGCCTCATAGCTGGCCTGAAGGCTGCGGCGGCTCTAGGGGTGAAGCGCTTAACCATCAAAGGCGACTCGCAACTCCTCGTCAACTTCTCCAACTAGGTGTATGAGCCAAAGGACGAGCATATGGAGGCCTACCTCGCAGAGGTGCGCAAGATGGAAAAACAGTTCTTGGGCCTTGAGCTACAACACGTGCCCGGGGGCACCAACAAGGAAGCCGACGACATCGCCAAGAGAGCGTCCAAGGGGCAACTGCAAGAGCCCGGTGTCTTCGAGGAGCGGATCTTCAAGCCATCAGCTACGCCACCTCTTTCGAGCATGACTCAGCCTCGGGGGGAGCTCCCACAGCCTCCGGCCACAGGAGCCCCGGCCTGTGGCCCGACCTCGGGAGCTCGACTGCTCTTGGCGCTCGAGCCCCAGGAGGAATGCTGGACCAAGGAGTTCAAGGAGTACCTAACGCACGGGACGCTGCCAGAGAAGGAAGAGGACGCGGAGCGCGTGGCACGGCAAGCCACAGCATACCATATCCAAGACGGCGAGTTATACAGGAAACGGCCAAACGATGTCACGCTGCGCTGCATATCCAGTGATCAAGGAAGGGAGTTGCTGATTGACATACACGGCGGGGACTGTGGACACCACTCATCGTCACGGACCCTCGTCGGCAAGGTGTTCCGCAGCGGATTCTACTGGCCTACAACACTCAACGATGCAGCCGAGCTGGTGAAGTCCTGCGAAGCTTGCCAATTCCACGCCATGCAAATCCATCAGCCTGCTCAGGGCCTCCAAACCATTCCGCTCACATGGCCGTTCGCGGTCTGGGGGCTGGACATCCTAGGCCCGTTCCCCCGAGCGCCAGGGGGCTACCGCTATCTCTACGTCGCCGTCGACAAGTTCACCAAGTGGGCGGAAGTGGAAGCCGTCCGTACCATTCCAACCGGCTCTGCTGTCAAGTTCATCAAGGGTCTCGTGAGCCGCTTCGGGGTCCCCAACCGCATCATCACAGATAACGGCTCGCAGTTTACTAGTAACCTCTTCAAAACCTACTGTGCTAACCTTGGAACGCAGATCTGCTACGCTTCGGTGGCCCACCCCAGGAGCAATAGTCAGGCTGAACGCGCCAACGCTGAGGTCCTGAGGGGCCTCAAGACCAGAACCTTCAAGAAGAAGCTGGAGGCCTGCGGCAGGGGCTGGCACGACGAGCTCTAGTCTGTGCTGTGGTCCATCCGCACCACACCTACCAAGCCAACGGGCAAGACTCCATTCTTCCTCGTCTACGGAGCCGAAGCAGTCCTCCCTCAGGAAGTCAAGCATCGCTCCGCGCGGGTTCTGGCGTTCGACGAAACGTAGCAGGACGCCATGCGGGGGATGGATCTCGTGCTGGGGGAGGAACGTCGTCGTGAAGCTACATTAAGGGCGGCAAGGTACCAGCAAGCGTTGCGGCGTTACCACTGCCGCAACATTCGCTCCAGGACGCTCGAGACGGGTGACCTGGTCCGGAGGCGGGTCATCTTCAGGGAAGGGCTGCAGAAGCTTTCGCCCATGTGGGAGGGCCTGTTCAGGGTCGTCCACATCTCCAGGCCTGGCGCCGTGCGCCTGGAGACGCAAGAAGGGACACCTATCCAAAACGCCTGGAACATCCAGCACCTCAGGAAGTTCTACCCATGAAGCAAGGCCCAAAGCCTGTAAAGAAAGGCCCAGAGCCTGTGAAGAAGGCCCGGTGCCTGTGAAGAATCGCCGCCCGTGACACTCTCACGTAATAATGAGTAGGGGCTGAAAACGCCCCGGAGTCTCAGGAGTGTCGGCCTCAGGCCCTGGGGCTCCCTCCCACGCCTAGTGGACAGCACTTAGCTCCGCGCTGGTGAGAAGACATGAAGACTAGATTAGGTGCCGGACGCGGCTTTTCATTTGCTTTTCGTAGTTAGCTCGCTTTTCCTTAATCGAAGTTGCTCTTGGTGTTCGTTGCTGATTTGATTCCCTAGCCTTTTACCGCATTTTTCGGCTCTGGTTTGCTCATGTTCTCTCTCCCGCATGCCTCGCGAGGGGGCTAGGCAGGTGCCCTCGCGAGCATTTTTCTTCTCTCTGCCTTCTCGCGAGCCACCCACGTTCGAGCCTGAAAGCTGGCACATCTCTCCTAATCCGTGCCCCTCAGGTACCGCGATACAAAGCGCCAAATCAAGGCTTGGGTGGACGGCAGGTCCTTTAGTGCACCCCCTAACGAATTTTTTGCAATTTCTGAGCAAAGCAGACACCTCGTGAGGGAAAGGGCGTCCCAAACGCGCCAGGTTAAGTTATCTTTGCGTAAAATAACAACACGACATGGGAATAACACGCACAGTGCATTAACCAAAGAACCACAGTTCGGTACACACCCCTCTGGGCCCATACTGGTTTCGTTTTCTGATGCAGGGAGAAAGAAAAAGCTAAACAAAGCGGCGTTGCAGCAATCCGTGGAGGCAGGCCCTCAGCGACGACGCGAGCCTAGCCAGACCCCTCCTCGCGCTTCACGGAGGTGCGACGACGAGATGACCCACTGCCTCCTTTGAAGCAGGCGCGGCGGCTGGTCGTAGCCACCGCTGCTGGAGCTTTCACCCGAGGAAGAGCCGCCGTAGCTGGAGGAGACGCGGTTGCCGCCGAGGGCAGGCTCGCCCTCATCCTCGTCGCGACCATCACCAAGGCCAAGCACCTCCTCACCATCGTTCCTCTCGGGGCAGCGCCCGGCGCGGCGACCATCTTCCCCGAACACCCTCACATAGAGGGTCGATCCACCGTCATACTTGAAGTGGAGCGTGCACCGCAGGCCCAGGCCGCGCGCGCAGGCGAACGTCTGCCAGCCGTGGGCCAGGGCTATGTTGCCCACGGCGGAAGTCTCGACCGCAACCCAAGAGGCCTTGCTGCAGCAGCCATCGGCCTGCAGCCAGAGTCCGCCTGGACTAGAGGCCGGCAGTTCACCAGCGAAGAAGCGCGGAAGTTGGAGCCAGTTGCCGGTCGGGTTCTCCGACCAGAAGACAAACTCCGGCGACACCTCCGCCGTGTGGAAGCGCGGACGAGGAGGCCGCGCCACCATAGCACGCCTCCCCTCATCAACTGGACCGCCATTGTTGGGACGATCCTCTCCGCGTGTCGCGGCGCCGCCTTGATGGTGGGCCACGGCGGGGGTCGAGGCGTGCTTGCGCGGACGGCCGCGACCGCACTTGGGCGCCGGGGAACCGGGGCCCTCGCCAGGGGCCTTCCCCTTCTCGGCGGCAGAGAACTTCCTTTGTGGCGCCATCGGAGGCACTGCGAGCAATGAAGCAAAGAAGAAGCAAGCAAGCAAGGAAAAGATGAGCAGCAGGGGCTCCGCCCCACTCCCCATTTATAGCAAGAGAAGGCCAACCGGTGTCTCCCACGATCGCAGGTAATGATGGTTTTCCTTGCATGTCGCAAGGACTTGTCAAGTCGTGCATTCGCCGAGGCAGCGTGGGGAAGCAGAGACGCCCACGTCCAATCAACCGCCACGCGTCAACCGAGGCCGCAGGCTTTTGGGGCTCGCGGTGCTCCGAACTTGACCCTTGGCTTCGCCGCGAAGCCAAGCCCGAGTGCACCTTGGGCCTGGGGGCTACTGTCGGCGTTCTGGGAACGGGGGTCCCCAGACTTGCCTTCCTGCGGCCCACTGCGTGGCCAAGCCAGCAGGCCGTACGTCCCATCTTCATCAACAAGGCATCCAAGACCCTCGCGAGGGTCCAAGCCTCGCGAGGCGGACGACGCAAGACCTCCTCTGGAGTAGCCTAACCAGGCAGGCTCGCGAGGAGCAGAGATATCAAGGCAGGGCAAAACCTCACGAGGCTCTCATGACGTGAGCCATGACGAATGGCACCAGGCGGGCGCCAGCGCGCGCAGCGTCCTTATTTCCTCTTTGGTGCTAAGGAGGCCAGCGCAGGCGAAGAGTACCGAGGCATCAGGCAAAGGTTGCTATATTGGTGCAACGAGACCAAGACCAGGAGGACGGCAAGACGGAGGTCATCGTGGAGTCCAAGACGGCGTCACCACCAGAGCTTTTCACAGGCGAAGACCGCTTTTGTCAGGATAGCTTGTACTAGTTGTCCCCCTTCAAATTTGCCCGCCATTGTTGGCTCCCTAACCGCTCGATATTTGGGAAGAGAACCAGGGCCTATATAAGTAGAGCTAGCCACCATAGTAGAGGCATCTCATCTGAGCTTGATCCAACCCGATCGAGAGCCTAGCCACAAGAACACCTCAACCTCAAGAGGCTATTCTTCCCTTGTACTGTTCATCATCAGCCCAAGAGGCAATCCACCACCACCACACTGGAGTAGGGTATTACACCACAACGGTGGCCCGAACCAGTATAAACCTCGTGTCTCTCTGTGTTGCGAGTTCGTCGAGTTCGTCCGCGAGATCTTTGCGAGCTAGGGCGTAGATCGGTAGGAGGGAAAGACTTCGCGCGCACCCCAGTGTTCGAACCTCAAGGGTTTGCCGGAACCCCACATCCGACAGGATTCATCGTGTTTTACGATGCGAAGCCGCCGCCAAGCCCTGTTCTTCCTCGGGAGGGAAAATCTGGAGTCTGCTCTGGGCTCCGGAGAGGGGAATCCGTCGCCATTGTCATCATCAACCATCCTGCATCACCAATTTCATGATGCTCACCGCCGTGCGTGAGTAATCCCATCATAGGCTTGCTGGACGATGATGGGTTGGATGAGATTTACCATGTAATCGAGTTACTTTTGTTAGGGTTTGATCCCTGGTATCCACTATGTTCTAAGATTGATGTTGCGATGACTTTGCTATGCTTAATGCTTGTCACTAGGGCCCGAGTGCGATGATTTCAGATCTGAACCTATTATGTTTGCATGAATATATTTGTGTTCTTGATCCTATCTTGCAAGTTATAGTAACCTACTACGTGTTATGATCCGGCAACCCCAGAGTGACAATAGTCGGGACTCTTCCCAATGATGACCGTAGTTTGAGGAGTCCATGTATTCACTAAGTGCTAATGCTTTGGTCAGGTACTCTATTAAAAGGAGGCCTTAATATCCCTTAGTTTCCAATAGGATGACGCTGCCATGGGAGGGTAGGACAAAAGATGTCATGCAAGTTCTTTTCCATAATCACGTATGACTATATTCGAAATACATGCCTTCATTATATTGATGAATTGGAGCTAGTTCTGTGTCACCCTATGTTATAACTGTTGCATGATGAATGGCATCCGACATAATTATCCATCATTGATCCATTGCCTACGAGCTCGTTTCATATTGATCATTGCTTTGTTACTTTTCCGTTGCCACTGTTACGATTGCTACAAAAGTGCTACTGTTAGTTTTGCCACTGTTACCGTTACTTCCATACTACCTTGCTACTAAATATTTTGCTGCAGATATTAAGTCTTCTAGGTGTTAGTGAATTGACAACTCAGCTGCTAATACTTGAGAATATTCTTTGGCTCCCCTTGTGTCGAATCAATAAAATTGGGTTGAATACTCTATCCCTCGAAAACTGTTGAGATCCCCAATACTTGTGGGTTATCATAGCCCAATCTTGTTTTTAGCTTGTTAAAAGGCCATGGTATTCTCTGGCCCAGCTGGCCAGAACTTTACTCGGCCTGTTAAAGGCGGAAAACTACTATACGTATGGACCTGCTAATGGCCCAAGATGATTATAGGCCCACGTTTTGACCCATATGAGTAACGGGCCGGCCGAAAGACCGACAACATTGAGATCCATTGAACCTTCCGGCCAAAATTACAGCATACCGACCAAGAATAAACCTAGACTATGCAATAAAGAAATTACGGCATATTACATCCACTAGGAATCAAAGTTCACCACCGGTGATAATAAAGTCCAACGTGACCGCGGATTACATACACTGGGCATCAAAGGTCGCCACCATTGCATATAAATGCGCCGACAAAAGAATATACAAAACTGAGAGCGCTTCAGAAGGCATTAGGCCTGGCTGGGACGGGCACCGCAAGCAGCCGAACAAGCTGATGAGACCTCAGTTGTGTCAACTATATGTAACACCCCGGATGAAACTTTCCATATTTGTAACTGCAACTCTTGCCATTTTCGGCTATGTGTTATGATATTCCCTTCGTGGTCGGGTTTTGTTTTTCGTTTTGCATTTTGTTCATGTCATGCATCTCATATCATGTCATCATGTGCATCTCATTTGCATACGTGTTTGTCTCATGCATCCGAGCATTTTCCCCGTTGTCCGTTTTGCAAACCGACACTCCCACATGCACCGGCGCACCCCTCTTGTCTCTTTTCGTGAGCGGGTGTTAAACGTTCTCGGAATGGACCGAGGTTTGTCAAGTGGCCTTGGTATACCACTGGTAGACCACCTGTCAAGTTTCGTTCCATTTCGAGGTCGTTTGATGCTCCAACGATTAACCAGGCAACCGCAAAGTCCTTTTGTGTGTTGAAGCAAAACCCCCCCTCCAAACACCCCAAAACCCACCTAAGTCACTTCCATGCTCTAGGTCGTTCGATCGTGATCGTGTGGGCGAAAACCACACTCCATTTGGAGCCTCCTAGCTCCCTCTACCTATAAATATGTGAGCCTCCCCGAAATTCCGGATCCCCGAAACCCTAGCCCCGCTCCTCCGCGCCGCCGGACGTGTCCGCCCGGGGCCGGACGCAATAGCGCCGCCGCCCCCGCCCACTCATGGCGCGCCACGTGGCGCCCGTACGCCGCGCCGCC
>NC_057814.1:225546373-225585093 GCF_018294505.1 Triticum aestivum | reverse complement strand
GTCGCCGTCGCCGACCCCGCCGCCGTCGCGCGTGACCGCCTCCGTCCGCTGCGTCCTCCTCCGGCCGGAGCCCTCCTCTTCCCCTCCGTCTCCGGCAGCTCCGGCGACGAGCCGTCGCCCGCCTCGACGTCCGCGCCCGATCCGATCTGAGATATTTACAATATGTGCTCCTATTCACTGCATCATAACTCTCTGCATACTGCTCCGTTTCGTGCGTGTAATATATCGAAATGTTCATATCGAGATTCTCTTCATTTTGTTCCATTGTGCCATGTTCATTTGAGTCCATCTTGATGCCCAAATCTCTGGTGCAAGAGTTCTATATGCTGTTACCTGCTGTTACTTATCCGAACTTGAGGATTTGTTATTTTTGTTGCATTTGATGTGTGCATCTTATGCGCATGAGCTCTACATGTGTTTTGATGTATGCCATGCCATATTTACAGAGGTGTATACCATGTATTTTTTGATCTCTGTGGTGACTAGCACAAGCATGCAAACTAGGCTTCGTGATGTTTCTGTTTTCAGGGACTTGTTCATCATTTTTCTTCCAGAGCACGCATATGCATCGCATATCACATCTCGCATATCATACATGTTTTGCATCATGTTGCTTGCGCATTTCCCGTGATTGATTGTGGTTCCGTTGCTTGTGTTCTTGTTTTGGGTAGAGCCGGGAGACGAGTTCGTGAACGAGGAACCTGTTGAGTACGCTTACGAGGGTCAAGCTTTCGACAACTCTGAGAACCTTGCAGGCAAGATGACCATACCCTCGAAATCACTTCTATCTTTGCTTTGCTAGTTATTCGTTCTATTGCCATGTTGCGCTACCTACCACTTGATATATCATGCCTCCCATATTTGCCATGTCAAGCCTCTAACCATCCTTTCCTAGCTAACCGTTGTTTGGCTAAGTTACCGCTTTTGCTCAGCCCTTCTTATAGCATTGTTAGTTGCAGGTGAAGTTGAAGTTGGTTCCATGTTGGAACATGGATATTTTGGAATATCACAATATCTCTTATTTAATTAATGCATCTATATATTTGGTAAAGGGTGGAAGGCTCGGCCTTATGCCTAGTGTTTTGTTCCACTCTTGCCGCCTTAGTTTCCGTCATACCGGTATTATGTTCCTTGAGTTTGCGTTCCTTACGCGGTTGGGTGATTTATGGGACCCCCTTGACAGTTCGCCTTGAATAAAACTCCTCCAGCAAGGCGCAACCTTGGTTTTACCATTTGCCACCTAAGCCTTTTCCCTTGGGTTTTTGCGAGCCCGAGGGTCATCTTTATTTAAACCCCCGAGCCAGTGTTCCTCTGAGTGCTGGTCCAAACTAGACCCCTTTGTAGCGCCACCTCGGGGAAACTTGAGGCCTGGTTTTAGTTGTACGGACTGCTCATCCGGTGTGCCCTGAGAATGAGATATGTGCAGCTCCTATCGGGATTTGTCGGCACATTCGGGCGGCTTTGCTGGTCTTGTTTTACCATTGTCGAAATGTCTTGTAAACCAGGATTCCGAGACTGATCGGGTCTTCCTGGGAGAAGGTTTATCCTTCGTTGACCGTGAGAGCTTGTGATGGGCTAAGTTGGGACACCCCTGCAGGGTATTATCTTTCGAAAGCCGTGCCCGCGGTTATGAGGCAGATGAGAATTTGCTAATGTCCAGTTGTAGAGAACTTGTCACTTGACTTAATTAAAATACATCAACCGTGTGAGTAGCCGTGATGGTCTCTTCTCGGCGGAGTCCGGGAAGTGAGCACGGTTTGTGTTATGCATGAACGTAAGTAGTTTCAGGATCACTTCTTGATCATTTCTAGCTTCGCGACCGTTGCGTTGCTTCTCTTCTCGCTCTCTCTTGCGTAAGTTAGCCACCATATGCTTAGTGCTTGCTGCAGCTCCACCTCATGACACCATCCTTTCCTATAAGCTTAAATAGTCTTGATCTCGCGGGTGTGAGATTGCTGAGTCCTCATGACTCACAGATTCTACCAAAACGGTTGCAGGTGCCGACGATGCCAGTGCAGATGATGCAACCGAGCTCAAGTGGGAGTTCGACGAGGAACGTGGTCGTTACTATATTTCTTTTCCTGTTGATCAGTAGTGGAGCCCAGTTGGGACGATCGGGGATCTAGCATTTGGGGTTATCTTATTTTCATTTGGATTTGACCGTAGTCGGTCTATGTGTGGGTTTTGGATGATGTATGAATTATATTTATGTATTGTGTGAAGTGGCGATTGTAAGCCAACTCTCGTTATCCCATTCTTGTTCATTACATGGGATTGTGTGAAGATGACCCTTCTTGCGACAAAACCACAATGCGGTTATGCCTCTAAGTCGTGCCTCGACACGTGGGAGATATAGCCGCATCATGGGCATTACACTATACATGCTCTATCCCTAGCTGTATAGCACGAAAGCTCGCAAGGCAGTCTTGTGAGAGCTTCATTGCATCATTAACATCAAGTCGGAACTGAGCTGAAGCAAGCCTTTCTGCTTTAAGTTGAGACTGAAGAAGTGGAACTGATTGAGGCAACGACTGCACAGAGGTTGTCTTACAGCTGCTGGTGAGTAGCTTCAACTCACTGTCTTCATCAAGACAGACCTTGATGTCATCTCGCTCTCTTCAAGATGGTTTGGCTCACTATCTTCCCTAAAGTTCTGCCTGGCATAAGAGATATGACTCTAAAAGAGAAAAAGGAGACACGTAACAGGTTTCACATTTATATAAGCAAATAAATGGATCTGTTCTGCATATGGAACATGTTTTTACAACTAAAATTTAAAAATGGTAGTTGTTGCAAACATCCAATCAGATGTAGACACCAAAGTAAACAACAGTGGAGGAAATGATGCCTATCCAAATCTATACTAGAACAAAGTTTGAAGGCTTGAGAAGGATGAACTTACATTACATGTTAACACGAGCTGGACAAAGCCCTTCTCCATGTCGATGGAAGGATAATTCAATAAATTCCCTAAAGAAACTTCTTTATAAGCGTTGCCATTATTCTACATTTTGCAAAGAGTAAATATAGATCAAATAATATTGGAAGAAATAGAGGATAATGAAGCTCAGGTGCAGAGTGATGATACATAATCAAATAGCAATTAATTAAGTACAGCGTTACAAGGCAAAAGGTACTGACAAGAGGAATGCAGACATCAACGTGTGCAGTGGCATTGGCATTATTCAAAATTTTGGTAAGAGTAAATGTAGATCTCATAATTTGGAGAAAGTGGAGGGCAAGGCAGATAAGATGCAGAGTAATGCTAGACAATCAACTATCTCGCAATGAAAGTACAGTAATACCACCATCGTCCATTATTACTTATCGCTCAAATGGATGTATCTAGAACTATTAAGTTCTAAATATATCCAATTGATCAACAATTAATTCGATACAGATGGAGTACATGACAACAGGTACTTACATGAGCTATCCAAAACTTCATAACCATTGTGTTAATTCTACATTTATCTAAGAGTAAGTATAGATCTTATAATTTCGAGCAAAGGGAGGATAAAGAAGAAAACATTTACAGTGATGCTACATAATCAAATAGCAATGAGTGCAAGTATGCTGACAAAGGGCAAGAGGTACTGACAAGAGCAGTGCAGTGCCCAGTATTGTTGTGAGATCCTATGATCCTTTGAGCAAGGAGATACATCTGAAATTAGTTTTCATACAAGAGAGAAGGTAAGGCACATGCAGAAATTTAGGAGTTCAAATTTTGAATTGATATCATAGACAGTACCTGACGCTAGGCTCTCTGCAGTTCTACTAGGGGTTTGGCCAGTGGAGTAGGGGTAAAGTGTGGTACAGCTGGGCCTGTGTTTTCTGTGGATGCTGATCTATCTGATTTAACAGGTATCACTACCTTTTCCAAATACCTAGTTTGTACTCCTTAAGGATCTGCACTCACCCTCTTCCTTTTGGACATCTATTACGAAAGAACAACATCTGACTGAAAAACATAGTATGATGACACATGGAATAGGTACAGAAAATGGATATGTATGGCATATACTCATATATGATGCTTAAACTAAGCAAATGGTGGTGTAACAAAGTAGAAGTAATGCAAGAGGTCATATGCAAAATATGTGCGACCAATACAACCTTGCCAAGTTAGAGCAAGCACCTTGATGGGTGAATAAGATATATAGGCCATCGTCCACCATGCCAAATTTGTTAGACAGTGGATTGTTCCGCAATATTCCTCTCGTGCGCCCATTCTCATATTCATTTTGATCATGTTCAATACCTGACATGCATGAAAACATAAAAGCAAGTGAGATTTTCTTTGTAATGCAGAAGTGATTCTAATCCAATACTGCCTCCCTGTAAACCCCTTTGTGCTATCTCTGGAATTCTTCTGAGAGATGCCATGCATGCTGTAATTTGGAGTGTGCATTAATATAATTTGGTCTACTACTCAAAATATGAGAGCTCCAGAAGTGATGATACTTCGCAGATGACAACTTCAACATATAGTAAAGAAGAACAAGTCGACCTGACCTGAAAGATTCAAAATATACTAAGGGAGAACAACTCGACCTGACCAGTCAACCACAAATGTCTCTGCTACTCTTCCCAACAAGGAACATACTTATCAAAGAAGAGAAGAGGATCATCTTAAGGAAGAGCAGAAGAGCAAGCAGATTGAAGATATTTCAAGTCTTTCTATACAATGTCTGTTTCCCACCCATGATGAACCAGAGCGCACAGAGAAATACTATTCCTTCCGGTCTCTCCATATGTGGCTCACGTGCATTTCGAAACTGAAGTAGGAACATTTAGCTAACCAATTAAACATGTCTCAGTTTTACTAATATCAGCATAATATCATATTCGAAATTGTACAACTAAGCTTGTTTAGCTCGATGGGTGGAGCAGTGCTATTATGACACGAACCACGTAGGTTGGTCATGGTCATCATAAAACGGGGAAACCGTAAGCATGATGAGTATAGTGTTGACCATGGCAGGGGGTGGCAGATCTGAAGCTGCAAACCACGCAAAGGGTAGTTAGCAACTGATGTTTGCTTTGAACTAACAACTAAGATTTGGTATGGACAAGAAAGTACAGTCAACAAGTGATAAAGAAATGCAATTATGTTGTCTCTCTATATGTTGTGACATGCATTTGGAAACTCAAGTGGGACATTTAGCTAACAAACTAAATGTGTCTGTTAACTAATATCAGTATCATATCACAATCATATTTGAACAACTAAGCTATGGAATTATGAGTGATGTGTTGTTTAGCTTGAAGGGTGGAGTACTGCTAGTACGACAGGAAGCCCCTACGCGGATCATAGTAGTGTAGATAAAAGGGGAAGACCCTAAGCATCAAGAGTAAAATCAGGAAAGTGGAACTAGCTGGACCATATGGGCTTGTATTGCCGGCAAGGCAAGAAAGGGTTCGGAAAGGCTCTGGCCCCAAAAGGGGCAGCTCTATTCAACTGAAGGCACAATACTGTTACTATCAGTCCAGACTATCAAAGACAACATAGCTCCCAGCATTTCCTGGATATTATGGCAGACCATCTAGAATCGTTGAAAGCATCCATCTGAAGCTACCCAATAGACCTATTGACTGCAAATGTCCCTGCTCCACTTCCCGACAAGGAACATATTGTACTACTCCGTCTGTTCTTAAATATAATTCTCTTAGAGATTCGAATGCGGCCTACATACGGAGCAAAATGAGTGAATGTATACTCTAAAGTATGTCTATATAAATCCGTATATAGTTATTATTGGAATATCTAGAAAGACTTATATTTTACCGAAAAAGGCTTTCGCCCCACTTTATAAATAAAGGAACGATGAACAACACCCGGTACAAATGCACGCCACCACAACACACGCACGCACCCAAGGCAGTTTAGGAACGGAGGAAGTAATATACTTATTAAGAAGAACAGAAGAGGAACATGATAACAAAAAGCAAGCAAATTTCTCTACTTTTTTCTCTACTCTTATACTCTTATCTCTATCTCTCTATCTCTACTCTCTACTCTTATAAAAAGCAGAGTTGGTGATGATGGTGTGCCAGCCATCCTGCAATATAGGCCGTCTGATCTATATCTAACGGATCAGAAGGAAACTATGACAATTTACCCGCACTCCTCTCCACATTTGCAGATAAGGCCTTCCCTCGTTCATCCTTTTCTCCCACAAGATAAAATACTCATGCAAATGCATCTTGATGTTCTGTGCAACGCACAGGCATCTTGCTAGTTAGATAATACAATGTGTGTTTCCCACCCATGATGAACCAGAGCGCACAGAGAAATGCAAATCCCTGCTGTCTCTCTATATGTGGCGCCAGTGGCGGAGCAACATAAGAACAAAACAATGCCATGGCCCGCCCAGCCCTAGTCCAATATACAAAGGAGTGAAGGTAAATTTGTACCAAAATTTGGGATCCCCTGTAGCCTAAGCCATCTGGCCCGCCCAATATTTTAACTGTAGCTCCGCCAGTGTGTGGCGCACATGCTTTTTGAAACGAATATAGGAACATTAGGTAACCAATTAAACGTTCTCTGTTTTAGTAATATGAGAATCATATAAGATTCGTATTTCAACAACTAAGCTTTGGAATTATGAGTGGCATGTTGTTTTGCTTGATGGGTTGAGGTCTTGAGGAGCAGTGCTAGCACGACACGAAGCACCTACGATGATGGTAGTGAATATAAAAGGGGAAAACCATGAGCTTTATGAGTATAGTGACCGTGCCATGGCGGATCTGAAGGTGCAAACCGGACAAAGGCCACTTCGCAACCAATGTTTGCTTTCAACTAGCCACTACGATTTGGTACGGACAAGAAAAGTACAGTAAACAAGTTAGATCTATTTTCCGGGTGAGATCAATAACTTAAGCAGATATGAAAGAGTACCACCTCTCTTGCAACGCTGTGTAGGCCCCTGCTGATACGTTGAGGGTGTTACGGGTGCGATGGCTGTCGGCGGCGCAAAGAAGACTTTAGATGGCAGATGGTCGGGTTGGGGGATAAGTCTTGTTGCCGTGGATGAGGCGGTCGTAGGAGCGGCAATGGCAAGGTGGACGATGGCGCCGATGAAGCGAGAGGACGCGATGGAAGGATCCTGGTCCAGCGCCATGAGAGACGTCCATCTCTTGAAGTGGACGACGGGGTAGGGGTAGCGGCTCCGGCAAGGTGGAGGATGGGGTGGCGGACGGGGAGGCTGGCTGCAGTGGGGAGGTTGTTGTGCCGATGATGGTGTATGAATGGGGAAAAGGAGGGGGAGGGGGATCTCAAACTTTGGGACACGCTTGTCTGAATTGTGGGAAAGTTACGAACTTATCCCCCGTTTAAAATTTCGGACATCACGTCGGTCGGGGATAGGACGGTAATCTCGCATCTCCCCAATTTTTGCTGGTAGCGATTTTGGGCGAGGAGAGGGTGTTTTGCCGCCCACGGTGTATGAATGGGGCTGACAGGTAGGGCGGTTGTGTCACGTCTGAGGGAAGTTACACATCTGCCCTTATTTAAAATATTTGCCTACATCGATTTCGGACGAGGAGAGTTTGTTTTGCCGCCCACCGTGTATGAATGGGGAAATGGAGGGAGAGACACATGTCTTTCGGACGAGCTTGAATCAAATGTGTTTTGCCGCCCACGTTTGGCGCCCACCGTGTTTGAATGGGCTCAGAGGCGGTCATGTCACGTCTGATTGAAGTTACTAGTCTACCCCTATCGACGGCAGTGAAAATCTGGTCGATTAGGATGTGAAGTGTTAGGGGTAGACAGTAATTTCCACCTCACTAACACTTGCTTTGGGCAGCTGTCGGCGTTCTGGGAACGGGGGTCCCCAAACTTGCCTGCCTGCGGCCCACGGCGTGACCCTGCAAGCGGGCTCGAACAGCCCATCTTCACCAACAAGCATTCGAGACCCTCGCGAGGCGGACGACACAAGACCTCCTCGGGAGCGGCCTCACCAGGCTGGCTCGCAAGGGGCGGAGAGATCAAGGCAAGGCAAACCTCGCGAGGTTCCAATGACGTGAGCCATGATGATCGAGACCAGGCGGGCGCTAGGCGGGTGCCAGCGCGCACAGTGTCCTTGCTTCCTCTTTGGTGCTAAGGAGGCAAGCGTAGGCGAAGAGTACCGAGGCGTCAAGCAAAGGTTTCCATATTGGTGCAACGGGACCAAGACTAGCAGGACGGCAAGACGGAGGTCACCATGGAGCCCAAGGCGGCGTCACCACTAGAGCCTTTGGCAGGCGAAGACTGCTGTTGTCAGGATAACTTGTACTAGCTGTCCCCTTTCAAATTGGCCGTTGTGGCATCCCTTCCCGCTCAATAATTGGGGAGAGGACCAAGGCCTCTATAAATAGGATTAGCCACCATAGTAGGAGGCAACGGAGCCTCAGCCATCTCATCTTGGACTAGATCCAACCCATCCTCACACCCACCAAGCACAAGAACACCTCACCTCAGGAGGCTGTTCTTCCCCTTGTACTGTTCATCCTCAGCCCGAGAGGCAATCCACCACACCACACTGGAGTAGGGTATTACACCACAACGGTGGCCCGAACCAGTATAAATCTTGTGTCTCTTGTGTTGCGAGTTCGTGGAGCTAGCCTTTGAGATCATGGCGAGGTTGAGGGCGTGATTTGGTAGGGGTAGATCTTCGTGCGCACCCCAGTGTTCGAACCTTGAGGGTTTTGCCGGAACCCGAGATCCGACATTTGGCGCGCCAGGTATGGGTGCGCCGGAGTTTTCCTTCCGCTGATTCGTGCTCCACCATCCTCGCGCCCATCCTCCATGGCTGGTGCCGCTCTTCCGACCGGATCTACGGACGCCCACGGCAGCGCCTGGGGGCTCCGAGCCCTTGCTCCCACCTTGCGACAGGTGCGGTGGCCACCCCACTTCAAGCCGGAGATGCCGCCGCGCTACGACGGCGCGGCGGACCCATCGGCTTTCCTGCTGGCGTATGAGGAGGCCGTTCTTAAGGCCGGGGGCAACGACAAGGTCATGGCCAACTGGCTTCCCATGGCCCTCACTGGCGCACAGCGCGCCTGGCTGCTCGACCTCCCCGGATCCACGGTGGCATCTTGGGAGGAGTTGTGCGGTCCCTTCGCTGCGCGCTACGCGGCGCCGGCGCACCACGCGGTTGCAGCCCTCCTCGGCGGCTCACAAGCACCACCCTCGGATCGTCACATCAAGCCGTTCCTTCGCCAGATCGGCACCACTTCCAAGCGCCCGGGGGCTCCGCCGGGCTGGGCCGCGCCCGAGGCCGACCTCACCTTTGACTCAGGGGATCATCCCGTCTCCACCGTCGGCTCGGGTGTGCTCCCAATGCTTTGCACGCCCACCATCTGCAATGTGTCCGTCACCAAGACGCTCATCGACGGTGGCGCCGGCCTCAACGTGCTCTCCGCCGAGGCCTTCAGCCTTCTCCACGTACCGCTCAAGCGGCTCCGCCCTAGCAAGCCTTTCTCAGGGGTTGGTGGAGGCACCGTCCAGTCCCTGGGGCGGATCCGCCTCCCCGTAACCTTCGGCACACGCGACAACTACCGCACCGAGCTGGTCGACTTTGACATTGCTTGCATCGGCCTCCCATACAACGCCATCCTCTGGTACCCGCCCCTGGCTCAGTTCATGGCGGCGACCCATCCGGCCTACAACCTCATGAAAATGCCCGGGAGCAAGGGTGTCCTCACAGTACTTGGGGACGCCAAGGAAGCCCTGATGACGCTCAAGCTTGCCCTCAAGACCGCCGCGACGGCGCAGCCCGCCGACGCGGACACCTCCAAGGACAAGGGTGCCGCACCAACCAAGAAGAAGCAGTTATTCACTCAAGACAAGGCAGACACCAAGCAAGTACCAGTCGAGGAGGACGGGTCCTCGGGGGCAACCTTTACCATAGGCGCCAACCTCGAGCCTGGTCAGGAGGAGGCGCTGGTGAATTCTTGCACGCAAACAAGTAAGTGTTCGCTTGGGAGCCCGATCAGCTGGTAGGGGTCCCAAGAGGGGTGGTAGAGCACTACCTGAAGGTGTGCCCCAACGTACGCCCCGTAAAGCAGAGGGCGAGGCAGCAGTCCACAGAGAAGCAAGCTTTCATCGTCCAAGAGACCCGCAAGTTGGAGGCTGCGGGTGTCATTCGCGAGGTTCGGTATCCCGAGTGGCTGGCGAACCCCGTCGTCGTGCCCAAGAAAGGCGGGAAGGAGCGAATGTGCGTCTACTTCAACAACCTCAACAAGGCCTGCCCCCAAGATCATTTCCCGCTTCCATGCATCGACCAGATCATCGACTCCACCACCGAGTGCGACTTGCTGTGCTTCCTGGATGCGTTTTCATGATATCACCAGATCAAGATGGCGGTAGAAGATGTGGAGAAGATAGCCTTCCTAACCCCGTGCGAGGTGTACTGCTATACTTGCATGCCTTTCGGGCTACGCAACGCAGGCACAACCTTCCAGCGGCTCATGCACATCGCCTTGGGTCGGCAGCTCGGGAGAAACGCTGAAGCCTATGTCGACGATATCATGGTGAAGTCTTGGGAGGCTAGGACCTTGATCCAAGACCTGGAGGAGACCTTTGAAAGCCTCCGCCAGGTGGACTTGCGAGTGAACCCGGAGAAGTGCGTGTTTGGCGTCCCTTCGGGCAAGCTGCTGGGCTTCCATGTGTCCCACAGGGGGATCGAGGCCAACCGAGAGAAGGTCAAGGCCATTGAAGACATGAGTCCACCGCAAACCCTCAAGGGAATGCAGAAGCTTGCTGGACGGGTGACTGCGTTGGGACGCTTCATTTCCAAGCTGGGAGAGCGCGCCCTACCCTTCTTCAAGCTGATGAAGAAGAAGGGCCATTTCGAGTGGACCCCGGAGGCCGACCAAGCGTTTCAAAACCTCAAGAGATACCTGACCAGCCCTCCAGTGATGGTGGCACCGCGACCTCTCGAGCCCCTAGTGATTTACCTTGCCGCCACTCCCTACTCCGCCAGCGCGGCTCTAGTGGCGGTTCGGGAAGGACGCCAAGCCAAGGGCGCATCACGCCGAGCTACGCCCCCAGCAGGGACGGCGCAGGACCAAGAGGGCGCCGCAAAGAACGCAACTGCGGCAGCAGAGGACCAAGCTCAGCAGGGCGACGCCCCCAAGCCCGCAGGGACACCGACAAGCGATCAGGCGTTGGGGGCTCCACCACCTCAGGAGGCCCCCAGCTTCCAGAAGGCGCAAGCCTCATCAGCCCACCTGCCCTTGTCGAGCACCCGGTATACTTCGTCAGCACGGTGTTGCGGGATGCAAGAGCATGGTACCCCATGCCTCAGAAGCTCTTACTCGCACTCTTGGTGGCCTCGCGTAAGCTGCGGCATTACTTTCAAGGCCACCCCATCAAGGTCGTCTCAGCCTACCCACTGGAGAGGGTGCTCAGGAGCCCCAACTCGGCCGGGAGGGTCGCCGAGTGGAACATCGAGCTGCAGACATTCCAGTTGGAGTTCAGCACCACCAGGGTCATCAAGGGAGCCGCGCTCGCCGATTTCATGGCAGAATAGACGGACGCCCTGGCACTTGAAATAGGCGAGGACCTGTCCCTCTCGTCGGGAAGTGAGGCGCCCAATGGCTGGGTCATGTATTTTGATGGTGCCTTCGCGCGCCAGGGCGCGGGAGCTAGAGCAGTGCTCATCTCGCTCACTCGGGACAAGCTCTACTACACCGTGCAGCTCTGCTTCCAGCAGGGTGAGAAGGTCTCCAACAACATTGCATAGTACGAGGGCCTCATAGCCGGCCTGAAGGCTGCGACGACACTGGGGGTGAAGCGTCTCACCATCAGGGGCGACTCGCAGATCCTCGTCAACTTCTCCAACAAGGCATACGAGCCGAAGGACGAACACATGGAGGCATACCTTACGGAAGTGCACGAGATGGAGAAGCAGTTCCTGGGCCTGGAGTTGCAGCACGTGCCCCGGGGAACCAACAAGGAAGCCGACGACATCGCCAGAAGGGCATCCAAGCAATAGCCCCAAGAGCCTGGCATCTTCGAGGAGCGGCTCTACAAGCCATCGGTGACACGACCGCTTTCAAGGATAGCGCAGCCTCGGGAGGAGCTCCCGCAGCCACCTGCCACGGGAGCCCCAGCCTGTGGCCCGACTACGGGAGCGCGTCTACTCTTGGTGCTCGAGCCCCAGGAGGGATGTTGGACCAAGGAATTCAAGGAATACCTAATGCAAGGGGCGTTGCTGGAGAAGGAGGAGGACACGGAGCGTGTGGCCCGGCAAGCCACAGCATACTGCATCCAGGATGGTGAGTTATACAGGAAGCGGCCAAATGATGTTTCACTGTGTTGCATCTCCAGGGAACAGGAGAAAGAGCTGCTAGCCAGCATACACGGCGGGGACTACGGGCACCACTCGTCGTCACAAACCCTCGTCGGCAAGGCATTCCGCATCAGATTCTACTGGCCTACGACGCTCAATGACGCAGCTGAGCTGGTGAGGTCCTGCGAGGCCTGCCAATTCTACGCCAAGAAAATCCATCAGCCAGCTCAGGGCCTCCAGACCATTCCACTCTCGTGGCCGTTCGCAGTCTGGGGACTGGACATCCTGGGCCCGTTCCCTCGAGCGCCTGGGGGCTACTGATACCTCTACGTTGCCATCGACAAGTTCACCAAGTGGGCGGAGGTGGAAGCCGTCCGCACCATCCCAGCTGGCTCTGCGGTCAAGTTCATCAAGGGTCTCGTGAGCCATTTTGGGGTCCCCAACCGCATCATCACCGATAATGGCTCGCAGTTCACCAGTAATCTCTTCAAAACATACTGCACAAACCTTGGAACGCAGATTTGCTACGCTTCAGTGGCGCATCCCCGGAGCAATGGTCAAGCTGAGCGCGCCAACGCGGAGGTCCTCAGAGGCCTCAAGACCAGGACCTTCAAGAAGAAGCTCAAAGCCTGCGGCAGGGGCTGGCACGACAAGCTGCAGTCCGTGCTGTGGTCCATCCGCACCACCTCTACAAAGCCAACGGGCGAGACCCCGTTCTTCCTCGTCTACGGAGCAGAAGCGGTCCTCCCTCATGAGGTCAAGCATCGCTACGCATGGGACCTGGCATTTTATGAGATGCGGTAGGATGCCACGCGGGGGATGGACCTCGTGCTGGGGGAGGAACGCCGCCGCGAATCTGCACTACGGGCGGCAAGATACCAGCAGGCTCTGCAGCGGTACCACTGTTGCAGCGTCTGCTCCAGGACGCTCGAGGTGGGTGACCTCGTCCTAAGGCGGGTGCTCTCCAGGGAAGGGCTACATAAGCTCTCATCCATGTGGGAGGGCCCGTTCAAGGTCGTCCATGTCTCCAGGCCTGGCGCCGCATGCCTAGAGACACAGGACGGGGTACCCATCCAGAACGTCTGGAACATCCAGCACCTCCGGAAGTTCTACCCATGAAGAAAGGCCCAGTGCCTGGGAAGGTCTCCGCTCGTGACACTCTCACCTAATAATGAGTGGGGCTATACATGCCCCGGAGTCTCAGGAGTGCCGCCCTCGGGCCTCGAGGGCTCCCTCCCACGTCCTAGTGGCAACACTTAGCTCCGCGCTGGTGAGAAGACTTGAAGACTAGACTAGGTGCCGGACGCGGCTTTTCATTTGCTTTCCGTAGTTGTCTCGACCCTCTTTAATTGAAGTTTGCTTTTGGAGTTCTCCGCTGATTTGGTTCCGTCGCCTTCTGCCTCTGTTTCCATCTTCAGTTTAGCCTGTAGTCTCTCTCGCATTCCTCGCGAGGGGGCTGGAAGGTGCCCTCGTGAGTGTTTTTCCTTTTTCTGCCTTTCGTCTGCTTTTCGCGAGGCACCCTCGTTCGAGCCCACAAGCTGGCGCACCTCTCCTAATCCGTGACCCTCGGGTACCGCGATATGAAGCGCTGGGTCAAGGCCAGCGGCGCTTGTGACCAAGGCTCGGGTGAACGATAAGCCTCCTAACGAATTTTTTGCAGTTCCTAAGCGCCTACCAGGCCAAGGAGGCCTCGACAGGCACCAGGAAGCAAGCACCTCGTGAGGAGGAAACTACTCCGAGCAAATCAAGCTAAGTCATCTTTACATAAAACGACGATGTGGCGACACTGCACATGAACGATAAACATAGCATAATAATTGAGAAATCATAGTTTGTTGCACGCCCCTCTGGGGCCCATACTGGTTTCTTTCCTAATACAGGAAGGAAAGGAAGAACGAAATAAAAGCGGCGTGTGCCCCTACAGCGGTCCGCGAGGGCGGGCTCTTGGTGCCGTCCCGAGCTCAGCCAAACCCCTCCTCGCGCTTCACGGAGGCGCATCGATGAGACGACCCGCTGCCTCCTTCGAAGCGGGTGCGGTGGCGTGGCGGCTAGTCGTAACCACCGCTGCTAGAGCTGTCGCCAGGGGAAGAGCCGTCGGAGCTAGACGAGGCATGGTCGGCACCAAGGGCGGGTTCGCCCTCATCCTCAATACGACCATCGCCAAGGCCGAGCACCTCCTCGCCGTCGTTGACCTCGGGGCAGCACCCGGCGCGGCAACCATCTTCCCCAAACACCCTCACGTAGAGGGTCGCGTCACCATCATACTTGAAATGGAGGGTGCACCGCCTGCCCAGGCCGCGCGCGCGGGCAAACGTCTGCCAGCCGCGGGCCAGGGCTATGTTGCCCCCGACGGAGACTTCAACAGCGACCCAGGAAGCCCTGCTGCAGCAGCCGTCCGCCAGCAGCCAGAGCCCGCCTGGACCTGAGGCCGGCAGCTCGTCGGCGAAGAAGCGTGGGAGCTGAAGCCAGTTGCCGGCCGGGTTCTCAGACCAGACGACGAACTCCGGCGGCACCTCTGCCAGGTGGAAGCGCGGCCGGGGAGGCCGCGCTACTACGGCACGTCTCCCTTCATCAGCAAAGCTGCCACGACCGGAGCGACCCCTGCCACGCGAAGCGGCACCGCCGCGGCTGCGGGGGGCCACGGTGGGGGTCGCGGTGTGGTTGCGGGGACGACCGCGTCCACATTTGGGCACCGGAGAGCCGGGCACCTCGCGAGGGGCCTTCCCCTTCTCCACGGTGGAGAACCTCTTCGACGCCGCCATTGGTGTCGCTACTAGAAATGGAACAAAGGGGGAGAAGCGAGCGGAATGGGAAGAGATGGGTGACGGGGGCCCTGCCCCCTCCTCATTTATAGCAGAAGAAGGCCAACCAGCGCCCCCACGATCACAGGTAATGATGGTTTTTCCTTGCATGCAGCAGGGACTCGTCAAGTCATGCAGTTGCCGAGGCAACGTGGGGAAGCGGAGACGCCCACGTCCAATCAACCGCCACGCGTCGACCGAGGCCGCAGGCTATTGGGGCCCGCGGCACTCCGCACTTGCCCTTTGGCTTCGCCTCGAAGCCAAGCCCGAGCGCGCCTTGGGCCCGGGGGCTACTGTCAGCGTTCTGGGAACGGGGGTCCCCAGACTTGCCTGCCTGCGGCCCACGGCGTGGCCCTGCAAGCGGGCCCGAACGGCCTAGCGGACGACACAAGACCTCCTCGGGAGCGGCCTCACCAGGCTGTCTCGCGAGGGGCGGAGAGATCAAGGCAAGGCAAACCTCGCGAGGTTCCAATGACGTGAGCCATGATGATCGAGACCAGGTGGGTGCCAGCGCGCACAGTGTCCGTGCTTCCTCTTTGGTGCTAAGGAGGCAAGCGAAGGCTAAGAGTACAGAGGTGTCAAGCAAAGGTTTCCATATCGGTGCAACGAGACCAAGACCAGCAGGACGGCAAGACGGAGGTCACCATGGAGTATAAATCTTGTGTCTCTTGTGTTGCGAGTTTGTCGAGCTAGCCTTCGAGATCGTGGCGAGGTTGAGGGCGTGATTTGGTAGGGGGAGATCTTCGTGCGCACCCCAGTGTTCGAACCTTGAGGGTTTTGCCGGAACCTGAGATCCAACAGCAGCTGACAAATGATAGTGGGTGTTTTGCCGGTTTGTTCAAAATTTGGGAGAATTAGCATTCACATTTACCCTGGGCCCTAGCAACTAAATTCAAATCCAATTTGTATTCGATTACAAATATCCATACATCATTCTATGTTTTGTTATTTATTTCTTCAAAACCATGACAAAGATTTATTCCACCTTTATATATGATTATGATTTAGAAATGTTGTGATCTTCGAATTCAGTAGTTTGGATACACTTTGAGTCAAAACAGTTATTTCATCCAATACAATATGCTCACATGAAAAACAGTTCACCATATGGCAATCATACAAGTACTGAGGATTACCTCGCCTAAAAAATTCAGATCATTACAACACATGGACAACATAGGGGGTCTTACAACATAATCCATTCAGAGACATGACACAACATGCAAGTATAATAATCTAATGACAATTTCAACTGGTATCTAAAGAAGAGCTGGGATTACCTTGGGCTTCAGATAGCAGAAGCAGCAGGACCTCCTTCGTCTTCAAATGCAACATTCTTACTTCCTCCAATTCTTGGGTTGCTTGCATAATGCGTGCAGCTAATTGCATAATTTCCAGCCTCAACACTGGTGCGTGTCGGTCCTAAACAAACAGTTTAAAACCCCTTTCCGTGACGGCATTTGGAACCATCGCCAAGTGAGCGTGGGCGATAGGGGGGGTCCTTCCCACACGACCCAGAAACCGTCGGGGATAGGGCCCCTACAGTACTCCTACTCATTTCTGCTCGCATTGCCATCGCAATTGGTATTCTGTGGTGCTAAGTTTACAATGCGCAGCCCATCACAAACGGTTTACTATTATAGAACGTGTACAATGTGCGGCCCATCACAAATGGTTTACCATTAAGAAGATTAGCTAATCGTCGTACGAGTGTCGGACAGGATTACGAAATGTCAGACCGTCGTAACATCATCGTACATGACAACTATTGCACACGCTATTCTGTGGTGCAACGTTTACGGTGCATACTTCATCAGAAAAAGTTCATGGTTGCGAATCGTGTATGATAAGGCAACTAACACAAACATTTAGTTTGCCCGCACCGTTTGTGATATTGTCTGCCATCGCACATGCTTTACAAACGGCAACTGTGTGCATGCTTGCACACTTTTCCTCTCTGTGAACCGTCTCGGATTATGGTGCATATCGCAAACGTATGTGTTTTACCAACCGTGTGTGCCGTTACAACCTGGAGAGCGTAATTTCACCGTAATTTAATTGCTACTTTTCCAAATTGTACCAGATTTGGATTTGAATTTGAATGTATGCTACAGCTTTATTCATATCCATCAGGTTCATACAACCAATGCATTATTCGATTCATAGGTACATATGTTCAAGAATTACATAAGAACCAAATAAAGAATGATGAGCCACAGTTGTATACTTGTACTATTAAAGATGGTAAAGAAAGAGGCGAAATATATTCTAGTTGCTGAACAAGGTGAAGCGGAATGCCCATATTGTGCCCTCCTCCATGCAGAAGGCACGCACGACTCTAGTCCGACCCCTTGTGATGGCCGACCGCCCATCCTTCATGGTCTTCATGAAAACATCTAGATAATCATCGTGTTCTGGTAGAAATACTTTAACCTTTGCATGCCCACCAATCATGTAGTTTGAGAGCTAATCTTTAGTAAACTGCTTTGGCAACCACTGCAAAGGAATAAGATCTCAGACATTGTCATCTAACACAACTCATTATGGGCAGTAAAAACAAGGCTGCGGAGTTCTTACTTACCATCCTGCAGTTCGCTGTTGTCTTGGATAAAGTGTAAACAAATAGTTTAATTGCCATCTTTGGACCCATTTTACTAACAATCTTTATCAGCTTCCTCACTTGATGCTGGTTCATCGATATCTCATTGCCCCATATGCAGAAAGGGTCGAAACGCGGATCTTTACCAATGACATATGTACCTAAAAGCACCAAGTTAATATTAGAAGCTAAACAAAAATTGCACAATGATGTATTACAACACTCTTTTATAATATGTCTATATACATCCATATGTGGTAGTCCATTTGAAATCTCTAAAAATACAAATATTTAGGAACAGAGGGAGTATCTTATAACATCCAATATACTCACATATTAGATGAATTAACATCTTATATTATGGGCCGGAAGGAGTTTAGTTCATTCTTAAAAATTATCTGCTGCTGTATCCACGGGTTACAGCTAGTTTGAGCTAGTTTGGGCTCAAATAGCCCTAAAGTATATCTAAACATGAGGGCTAGTTTGAGCTAGTTGCATCTATAACCCACCCAAAAAACTAGTATCCAACCCAAGAGGTGCTAATTGGAGCTAGTTCTCCTAGTGCATTTATTGTCAATGTAACCCTGCCATCCAAACAACTCTTTGGATGGAGTTAGTTCAGGGTTAGTAATGAGCTGGAAACTAACTCTAACCTCTAGCTAAGTTGAGTATCCAAACATGGCTGTGTTGTTGCTGTTGCTGTTGCTGCTCTTCTACGTATATCTAGACATCACTAGAATATTAATGTAACACTCTTCCTTGTTGCTATGTAGCCTAGGATTGCATATTTAGACATTAAGTACACTGCATGTTGCTATGTAGCCTCAGATATATTACATATGGCCCTAGTTAACCTAAGGAAAAATGGGTTGCGGATATATTCAGTTAAAAGTCTGATTCACTGATTTTGCTCATGCGCGTTGGCCCTTTCCATGCCGGCGTGGTCCACCGAAGCTTTGGCTTCTAAGCGGGAAACCCACTTGACGAGCTGGTAGTAAAAATCGGCGTCGCGAACACGTGCGTGCCTGACAGCCTCCAGGGCTATTTGCCGGGCACCGGCCTCCATGTAGTCGGCCCAGTTGCGGGCGCTCTACTCGCGACTCAGAGCGTCGGTGCACTGCTGCTCCATGTCCCGCTGGCGGCGCAAATCGGCGATACGCTGCTCCTCCGCCAAGCGGTCGCGCTCCAATAACTCCTGCTCCTCCGCGAGGCGGTCGCGCTCCAACAAGTCCTCGATCTCCGCATTGCCATCTAAAGACTGATAGAATGCCTCCTCCCTCCGTCTACCTTCCGGTGAAAAACCGAACACTAGTTCCGGCGGTGACCTCCTCCAGCCTCGCCTATCGCGGACGGGCGGAGGCATGCGGACGTGGCGAGAGCGAGGAAAAGTGGCGAGCGACGTCGGGCCGGTGGGGGCTTATGAGGATAGGGCGAGTTGGGTCACGGTGCCACCGGAGAAGGCCGGGAAACAGTACTTATAGGCAGAAGGTTGCGCGACGGTCATCGGAATTTCATGCATAATTAAGCAGGCATGGCTTAGCGCGCCAGCTTGCCGTGGAACACTAGAGAAACTGAAATTATGACTGTGCCGTTCCGTCCCGTCCGTGCTGGGTTGCACGCCGGCATGACGGTCAAACGAGTGCACTCGAATCATCTCCCTCCTTGTCAATAATGATTCCACGGATTTAAAAGGCCCGCAACAATTAAAGCGCATCTTTTTTCACATCAGTTAGCTGCCTTAATTACGGCCGACTGCATGCAGACACTCAAAATCGCTCACAGCCAGTAAGCGGAGCATCATGCAACGAGTCGCAGCCGAGGGCATTAGTTGATGAACTTTAGCTGGGAGATAAGGCATTTGCGAACGTTTTCGTTGGCAGTTTCTTCAGATTTGCATGGCATTTTCTTCAGAGCAGCTTGTTAGTTTCTTCAGAGGTAGGCATTTTTATTCAAAAAACTGCCACTTTGGATCTTGCGTCGCAACTAAAACTGCCAGGAGCGCATTAGTAGCCTAGCTAGTGATCGATCAGTAACTTGTAAACACTGAGCGAACAGAAATAAGGAACTGTTAATGCATCTCAATGATTCACAGATCATATACAAATATGTAGCTCCAAAAGCAAAGATCAGCCACTTCGGATCTTGCGTCGCAACTAAAACCAACTAGTACGATTCCCATACATAAGATCAACATGTTAATGCATCTCAATGATTCACAAATCATATACAAATATGCTTCTCTTGGCCAACATTCAGTACAGACTGAAAGACAAATTTGTTTGTGAAGTCTACAATTCCTCTTGCAAATGTAAGTGGTTTCACCAACAGCTGGAACCATGAGAATGAACCACACATGATGGAGGAACATCCACTACAATATGATTTGGTCTTCTCTCGATCACACGGCGAGACTATTTTTGGAATACAAACTTTAACTTAGGCAAAATGATGCCCATTGTATAATTAGACCAAAGCAATGAAGCACCTAGTGTTGGCCAATAAATAGTATAGTACTACTTTTCTGCAGTCCATGAAGTGACTATCCAATCTTTCTGTGTCTATTTTCAAATGGCACTGCATGCAGTGACTATACTATTCTCTTGTGCAGTTCAACCAAAATTGTGGTCACTTTGTGTGTTTGCCAAATAGCAACGGGCAAACATCTCTGTCTGCACAAATATCAAGCAGCTAGTAAACATATACCCTACCTTGTATTTTTGGTTTAAACATGTCTCTTCTGCTTAGCATCTGTCATGTTTTGCACTGGACAATTTGATACAGTCATGTTTTGCCATGGACAATTTCATACTGAATTGATTTGCTGGTTCAGAGCAGAAATATAGCGCCTATTCTTCATCAGACCAAGGATATCCATGTTCGCAGTGATGGAAGAGGTGAAATCGATACAACCGAAATTGAGCATCCAATCATTGAATCTTGTCGTGCACCTCCAATGTAGGTCCACCCTGCCAATAAATTCACATGCAAACCACTAGTATTACTATCTAATGACAGTACAAAAAGAGTAGCAAGATAGTAGCAAACCATGTACCTTCGTAATGAACAGCTCATAGTGCCACCAATTGGATATAAAGGTTTGGAAGAAAACATGCTCCTAATGTTGAACCAGTTGGACTTTTTGTGCAGTTCCACTAAAATCGAGCATCACTGTTTGCATAGATATTGAAAGTGTGATTACTATAGAAGTGGCACTAGTTGAAGCATAGACTCACAAATATAAGCATTCTAATTTCTTAATGGGAAAAGGTAGCAAGACTATTTCTAACCACCTGTTTGAAGGAATAAATAAGGCAACAACGGCTGATGTCAGAAAGGCATATATAGTTCTTTCTGAAAGAATGATTGATTCCTGACCTTTCCTCTTCTTTTAAGCATATTTTGTGCAGTTCAACTAAAATAAAATGCCATCACCGCCTTGACAATTCAGTGACACTGTACAAAAGGAAATTACTTAAGATTACATCATGATGTCAGGTATGTAGTCGACAGGCATTAGAGACAAACTTACAGACCTCCTACGATAACATAATGAACATTAATTTTAACAAAGGTGTGACTAGCTTTACCGGGATAATTTGAGTGAACTCTACACCCTCTGTTCCTTAATATAAGACGTTTTCACGGTTCAATTTAAAGTACCCAAATGTCTAGTATTTAGAAAAACAGGTAGTAGTTTTCTTGAGCATCTGGGAAAGCTTGCCACACTTTATTTATGTCCATACGCTAATGCAACACCATTCGAAATTTCGAATACTACAAATATACACTAATCGAGTGGCTAGTGCAACAGTAGAGTAGTTATTTTATTACAGGGTACAGTACAATGGTTTTACTGAACAGATTTCAATAAACTCTAGCACTGGAAGATTTCTATAAGAATTAACAATACAAAATGTAAAGGTAACACGTTTCAGCATTGGTATACTAGCTGTGCATGAGCATTAAACCAAATACAAAAGTCTGAAGGTAACTAGCATTATTAACTACTGATAGTATAAAAAATTGCAAACCATGTACCTCCAAGGTAAATATCATTTCGAATTCGGGGGGACCTTAAAAATTGCTATCCCAATCTTGATAATTGATCAAACATCAAAACTTGATCGAATGAATCAAGAGAACAGCCGGAGGAGTAGGTGCCCACTCTTGACCTTCCCTCTTGTCTTCATAATTTTTTGTGCAGTTTAACCAAAATAAAATGACATCAGCGCCTTGGCATTTTGGTGAAATTGTACAAAAAAATTAACTTATCTCATGAAAGTGAGGTATGTAATCTATATGCATTAACACTGCTAAAATCTAAAGGTAGTAAAAAGTTTCATCGTTGGTATACTGGCTGTGCAACAACATTAGAATGCCTTAGCTGAAAAATCTTTAATACATCCACAATCAACAGCTAACCCTGAAATAATC
The DNA here is from genome assembly GCF_018294505.1 of Triticum aestivum. Lineage (NCBI taxonomy): Eukaryota > Viridiplantae > Streptophyta > Magnoliopsida > Poales > Poaceae > Triticum > Triticum aestivum. The sequence continues at coordinate 225,562,981 of NC_057814.1, read as the reverse complement.
CAGTGACATTAAATGGCATTGCTTAAATTTATCGGTGGCATTAGACTGACTGCAGCATTAGTTAAATGTGGCATCACTTTAGCAGTAGCATTGCTTGACTTGACTGCTTGTGTTATATTAACAGCAGAAAAGTGACAATAAGAGCATGGGAGGCCCATTCGCACAGTGGGTGCACCAGTACGATGTACCTCCACAGACGCATGGAGTGGTGAGGGCGGTATGGTTGCCCAGAGCAACAAATATCCAGGCAGCATATGTGGATTACGTCCCATTTTTGTTCTATTTAGCCACCTTTTCCTATGTGAGGACAACAAACTGATCGACCTGGTCATTCTCTATTGCGTTGTCATGCCTTTCTACCCTTCTTCAACCAAGAGACACGAGACTCGTTCCTTAGCTACTGATTTTCCCCTTTTCAACCTAGATGCGGGTTCGATGCCTACTCTGTTGGACAGTACAGTCTCCCTTCCTTTCCTTATTCAACCCAGACCAGTCTGCATTAAGTAGGGTTTCCTTTAATACTGCAAATTAAGGTTTTCGTCTGCGTAACCAGCAGAGCAGAGGATAGCAAATTGGGAAGATGGTGGAGTGGAAAAAGATCCACATGCAGCGACGTGGCAGATGGGGCAATAGAACAAGGGTATGGTTCGAAAAGAGGTAGCATACCTGAGGGTCGGCGGGAAGTGGCTTCGCTCGTGGTCGTCGTCCTCCGCACACACTACGGCAGCGAGCTTGGGGACGGAGGCCATCCCGCGTGGGTGCTAGGTCTTAGAGGACGGCCTTGACGTCAATGCGTGACCTCGCTCGCCGACGACGAGTGCATCAATGCTGCACGTCCTTTTCTTCCCCGGTGGATCTGTGACCACCGGTGAGGAGGGAGAGAGAGGCCATCTTTTTTAGATCTGGAGAGAGGGTGATAGTGTGAGAAGCAAGTGGGCAGCCCTTAGCAAGAAAGCTCTGAAGCTCCAGCCTATATATCTTTTTTATACTACTAGTACTAGAGGTGGAGTAGTGGTAGAGTAGTTTATATTTTCTCTGCAAACAGTACCAGTTAGTCGTGCTTAAAAACTGAACGGCACGCCATTAAAAAAATAAAGGTCGATAACTAATGCGGCACCTCGGGCCAACGCGGCCAGATCGCATTTTGCATGAGAAATTACACACCATGTTTCGTTGCCATGTGGTCCCGTTCCAATATGTCAATGAGACGACGGCGAGTCCTTTTGTACAATTTCCGAAACGACGTGTAGGCTGGGGCGCCTCTTCATGTACCGTGGCAAACTGGCAACCGTCCACTGACTCTTCGCCTTTCCCTCTCGATTTGGAACTGTTGTCGCACGCTCTTCCTTCCTCCTCCATTTGCCTTCACCCTTCCTTGTGCCATTGTTTGATCGTCTTCTCCATGGAGGGAACAAGCCGGAAACAACCCTGTTATTCTTGCCCCGATCTGAAAGATGACGTGGTGGGGGAACTCATTGATCGGTGCGACGTCATCACCTCGGCTAGCATGGCAGGTTCGTTCAAGACCATTCTCGACTCAACTAATAACATCATTACAAGGAACCCAAGGGTCCAGGAGCGGTTTGATCTCCCTTATCTTCTTCGCTATAAGCCTGTTCGCATGGGCGCGGACGACAGAGGCCTCACCTTATGCAAGTTGATGCCGCTTGATAACGGTACGTGTGATGTCAAGATGCCATCGCTTCAGGGTAAGGCCTGGGCTGGCGCAAATGGGGATTGGGTTGTTTATATTGGGTACAATTGCGAGTGGGAACTTGTGAATGTGTACACTCGTCAGCGGATTCCACTTCCAAAAATCTCCGAGTGCCCTGAGGTTGAGCACACAGATGATCTACGTACGTTCAAATACGATCATGGTGACTGTCGTCTACGGAAGATAGCAATTTCTCATGTTCCCAACCGCTCTTGGAATTACAAGAATTATCAAGTTGTTGCTATCTTCGACAAGCTTGTTGCCGTCCTTCGTGGTTTGACTGGATGGATATTGCTCAAAAATCAGGTTCTGTACACGGATGAGTACTATGATGTAATTGAATACTAGGGTCTTGTGTTTGCTGCCACCACTCGTGGCACTGTTTTTGCATGGGATCCTCATAGTTTTGGTATGTTTGTCTTCTACCGTAATTATAATTGTTTCATCCAGACGCATGCAGGTTAGCAAGTTTTCCTTTACTAATTAACCTTCTTCTTGTGTTTCCAAGGTCCTGTGAACATTCCACCACCTATACTTGAAAAAAATTATAACCAAGGGGGAGATGACGATGCTGATGATCACGAGCATGAGGACGAGCAGAACTTATATACTCAGTGGCGCCTGGCAACTAATTCCGATGGATCACCTCTCCTTGTCTGTATACAGTGCACTATGATTATTACTACTGAGGTAGCAGGTGTTGTCTCCCATGGTCGCCCTCTCCGGACCTATTCCAACACCCGTTGCAGGGTATTCGGGATGGATACTAGTGTGCTAGCGCCAACACCTTCTCCCTCGTACAATATTGGTAGTCTTGGAGCAAACTCGCTCTTCCTTGGACCAAACTATCCAATGATGGTTAAAGGCCATCCAGCTGCTGTTGACACAGTGTTACTACCACTTATGAGAAGCAATTGTATCTATACCTCGGACATTGCGGTGGTTCCCAGAGCACCTATGGTTCAAAGCAAGCGTTTCCAACGCCAAGGATTGGTTGAGTTGAAGTTCATTTCATTGCTTGTTATTTGTTGTGTGATGAAAACTTCAGTATTTACTAGAATGTTTTGTTGGAAATAATCTATAATCCAACATGTATCATCGTTGTCGTTGTGTGTTGATGACTTGTTGTATGTAATGAATGGTAGATTTGCAAATGCGTGTCATAGACTCAATTTGTGAATGGTTTTTGAGTCACTTCTTGGAGTGTGAGTACCGTAGTAGTATAGCCAGCATCCAGTTAGTATATGAAGTTGCCACATCACATAGAGCCAACCTAATATTGGAGTACCAGATCTGAGATGCCACGTGTACCAGATGAATGACTCCAAGTTCGACCACCGTGATGCTAGGTGCGAGCCGAGGAATACTGTTGGAGAGACCCCCTTCATAATTTTCCTAGATTGGTCGTTTGATTCATAGGATAGAATGCTATAGGATTTTCCTATGCAATCTAGCGTCCACTCCAACTTTTGTTTCACTTCCTTTGATCCTACGAAGAGAGTACTTGCTCTAAATGATGTGCCGCTGCAAGAGCTGCCTATATTAATTAACCATGCTCTAAAAAGGTGGACCAGCTTTGGCTGTAGTAGTACTGTACTAGGTTAGTAGGTGACCTTGCACTTGGCTCTTCTCCTCTTCCGGAAGTCGAACAATAATGATGGTATTGTACTACTTCTGGCAATCTGACACCAAATGAACTGTTGCACGTCCACCGCTTGTAAGCAAAAGTTTCTCCTCGTGCTGCGAGCCACTGCGCACGCGTTGGCGAGGGAGAAGGCGTAGTAAGCAAGCTTCTCGTTGTTTTGCGAGTTGACGGGACACATCAAAGTTACGTATTTATTAGTACTCTCTTCAAAAAGGGCCGACCATGTCCATGGCTACCATCCCGTGCTCTGTCATTGAGTACATGCACTATTCATGTGCCATCGAGGAGAAAAAATATTGCGTAGTACTAGGTGCCATCGGAGTGCACGACTCACTTACGCACTGCATATCTCCATTTTCTTGCATGACACGCCACCTTGATGCTAGATGTCCCGCATGTCATGGAGGCATATAGTATGATTTTGTAAAATGGAGGCATATAGATGTCACGTGTGTCGGCAACAGGATGAACAAAGCTCATGTCTTAAACGAAAGAGTGGAAGAACATAGATTCCCGACGACCGAGAAGGAGCTACAAACCTCGGGGTGGAGCGTCTGCACTCATAATATTTTATATTATTCAGCGATATAAAATCAACCAAATCTCTCCATGTTCCTATACCATTCTATAGTATGAGAATAACTTTGAACGTAAGCCATTGATTCACTCTATCCAATGGTCATAGTTGGAAAATCCAAACAAAACCAAGCATTGGATCAACTCTTTTTTCGAGATCAACTCTTTTAGCACTTAGATTGTTGCTGCCTGCCCACCTAGCCCACCTATATATCCGCTCACGTGTGATGACCACAGGAGCTCTCCACTCAGATTGTATGTTAAAAAAATAAAGTTCGATAACATATGCGGCACCTCGGGCCAACGCGGCCAGATCGCATTTTGCACGAGAAATTACACACCATGTTTCGTTGACATGTGGTCCCGTTCCAACATGTCAGTGAGACGACGGCGAGTCCTTTTGTACAATTTCCGAAAGGACGTGTAGGCCAGGGTGCCTCTTCGTGTATCGTGGCAAACTGGCAACCGTCCACCGACTCTTCGCCTTTCCCTCTCGATTTGGAACTGCTGTCGCACGCTCTTCCTCCCTCCTCCATTTTCCTTCACCCTTCCTTGTGCCATTGTTCGATCGTATTCTCCATGCAGGGAACAAGCCAGAAACGACCCCGTTATTCTTGCCCCGATCTGAAAGATGACGTGGTGGGACTCATTGATCGGTGCGACGTCATCACCTCGGCTAGCATGGCAGGTTCGTTCAAGACCATTCTCGACTCAACTAATAACATCATTACAAGGAACCCAAGGGTCCAGGAGCGGTTTGATCTCCCTTATCTTCTTCGCTATAAGCCTGTTCGCATGGGCGCGGACGACGGAGGCCTCGCCTTGTGCAAGTTGATGCCGCTTGATAATGATACGTGTGATGTCAAGATGCCATCGCTTCAGGGTAAGGCCTGGGCTGGCGCAAATGGAGATTGGGTTTTTTATATTGGGTATAATTGCGAGTGGGAACTTGTGAATGTGTACACTCGTCAACGGATTCCACTTCCAAAAATCTCTAAGTGTCCTGAGGTTGAGCACACAGATGATCTACGTACATTCAAATATGATCATGGTGACTGTCGTCTATGGAAGATAGCAATTTCTCGAGTTCCCAACCGCTCTTGGAATTACAAGAACTATCAAGTTTGTTGCTATCTTCGACAAGCTTGTTGCCGTCCTTCGTGGTTTGACTAGATGGATATTGCTCACAAATCAGTTTCTATACACGGATGTGTACTGTGATGCAATTGAATACGAGGGTCTTGTGTTTGCTGCCACCACTCGTGGCACTGTTTTTGCATGAGATCTTCGTAGTTTCAGTACGTTTGTCTTCCACCTTAATTATAATTGTTTCATCCACATGCATGCGAGTTAGCAAGTTTCCCTTGTCTACTAATTAACCTTCTTCTTGTGTTTCCAAGGTCCTGTGAACATTCCACCACCTATACTTGAAAAATTTTATAACCAAGGGGGAGATGACGATGGTGATGATCACGAGCATGAGGACGAGCAGGGCCCATATGCTCACTGGCGGCTGGCAACTAATTCCGATGGATCACCCCTTCTTGTCTGTATATAGCCCATTGCTGATGTTAGTACTGAGGGAGCAAGTGTTGTCTCCCATGGTCGCACTCTCCGGACCTATTCCAACACCCGTTGCATGGTATTCGGGATGGATACTAGTGTGCTAGTGCCAACACCTTCTCCCTGGTACAGTATTGATAGTCTTGGAGAAAACTCGCTGTTCCTTGGACAAAACTATCCAATGATGGTGAAAGGCGATCCAACTGCTATTGACACAACATTACTACCATTTATGAGAAGCAACTGTATCTATACGTCGGACATTGCGGTGGTTCCCTACCCTGGTCGTGATATAGTACGCCGCTTCAGCCTGGATGATCAATCCTGCGTTGGTCTCGAGATTGACAGTAGCTGGCTCTTCCCAGAGAATCGCTTGTGGTTCAAAGCAAGCATTTCCAACGCCGAGGATTGGTTGAGTTGAAGTTCATTTCATTGCTTGTTATTTGTTGTGTGATGAAAACTTTAGTATTTATAATGTATCCTCGTTGTCGTTGTGGGTTGATGACCTATTGTATGTAATAAAATGATATGCTTATGGAATAAACATACTAAATTTATGAATGGCTTTCGAGTCGCTTCTCTGAGTGGGTGCTGCGACGAGGGAAAAAAATATTTTCCGAATACATAATTGTATGTGCATTGCAACAGGTTATCGGATGAGGCCCATCAACAATAGTACACTATTTGTACTAGCTTCACATGCTGCACTATCTCTACGTCTACGTACGTAATACAACAAGTTTTAAACTTGAGACCAACCACCCATCCTCACAAAGAACACTTTTTAACCTAGCACAGACTCCAGGAAATTTGGCCACAGTGTGAGGTGGGCCATATGTTAATGTGTTCGTTGTACGTAACCAGCACCTCGAATCCTCGATACTACTACTATATGTAGTAGGAGTAGTAGGGTGGCATGGGCCAGAACAAGCATTCACGTCCAGGAGTACGGCACATGCCACCAGCACGACTTCCATCTGACACCATATTTCTTGGAGTCCGTGCTACAACAATCTCTTCAACCTCGTCGTTTCTCTAGCTCAGCCATCACGCGGCGGGCGAGGTGGGGGTTTGTCGATAGTCGGTTTCCTCAACTGCGGTCCCACTTGTAAGGCCAACTCCAACGCACGACCCCAAACGAACCTCCGTTTTGCCCGGATTCTGTCCGTTTGGGTACGGCAATGGGGTCGTGTCCGGGCCATTTCTCGGATGCGGTGGTCGTGCGTCGAACGCGCGGACGCATCCTGGCCGCGTACATTTTTCTTTGCAAACACATATCTGTTTTTCATCATTGATTTTTTGGTACATGGAAATACATCACCAAAATTTTGACTAGAAAAGCAAGACCAAAGGAAACAAGAACCACAAGAATACATTTTAGAAGATATCCAACTTCCATAACTGCTCCTGTAAGTTGGATTAGTGCCTTCTTGATGCATTCATTGTTGATCTGCGGAGGCTCGATCTTGCGTGCTTCTTTCTTCTTCGAGTGAAAAGAAGTAGACGTGTCTAGCCTGTATTCTATCAACAAGTGCACTAGTCTCATCTCTAGCCTCTATGCTAGCTAAAAGTGCTAGAACATCTACTAAATTGCGCTCTATCAATATACCGTTGTACTCTTCTTCCCAATACCAAAACTTGCATCCATTCTACACAATAAAATTTTAAGTTAGCACAACTAGTCTAATTCGAGAGCACAACCGAAGATTTGGTCGAGTTCTTCCTCCTTTTCCCGACACATGGGACATCCAGCATCCAGGTCGTGTCATGCAAGAAAATAGAGTGGTAGTTGAAGCCACGTGATGTGCATCTTGGGTTAAACTGTAAATAGAATCTTACTACTCTTGAGTAACTCCAAAAGCGGCCACCGAAGATCTTTATTGGATTTGTTTTTCATTCCCAGGACGTCGAGGTGAAAGATGTGTAGGTTCAGTGGGTCCTCTTGCGTTTTCACTGACATGTGGGACCGCATATGAGAAAACAGACGATGGGCTCCGCGCGTCTACTGGCTGGCTGAGAAGAGAGATAGAGGAGGGCTGAGCACGGACTCCAGGAAATTTGTTCTACGTAACCAGCACCTCGGTATAGTGGGGTGGCATGGGCCATAACTAGCATTCATGTCTAGCAGTACGGCACACGCCACCCACACGAGTCCCATCCGACACCAATTTTCTTGGAGTCCGTGCTACACCATCTCTTCTCCCTCCTGTTTTCTCAGACATCACGCGGTGGGTGGGGTGGGGGTTTGCCGATAGTCGGTTTGCTCAACTGCGGTCCCACTTGTAAGTGAAAATGCAACACAGCACGCATTCCCCCTTGAGCGGCTTGCCGGAACAACCGTGTGGGGGTGCGACGCGAACACGGCAGGCTTTTGCTTTTCAACTTGTAACTTGTAAAATTTGGTTCTGCTCCATGGCGCGACCGATAGATAGAAATAACGATTTTCCCTAGAGTAATGAGAAGTTTGGTTCTAGCGCGGTAAATGCATGGAGTACGTACGAAAATTATCAAGTTGATGCGAAAGGTAAGATAATTACTAGTAGTACCATATACTACTACATGGATTTGACGGAAAGATAAAGATACATACGGATCCATCAACGGCATCCTCACGCCCTAGTGCACCGGGTCACCAACCGACGTGTGAGGAGCAGCGGCGTTGGCGGCAAGCTCAACGTGCTTCTGAACAATGCCGTCCAAGGTTGCCCTGCGGTCCAAGAAGGCCAGCGTGCTATCGTCCTCTTCTTGCATGTAGTAGTCCTTGTGGATGATTTGCGTGTAGACGTGGGTGATTATGTCGATGGTGTCTTGCTGCGCCAGGCGCTGTGCGGCGAGCGCGACCTCGAGGTGGACATTCTCCGGCGCGACGGCGGGCAGTCACAGGGCCACCAGTGCGTCGAAGAGGTTGTCACCATAGAGGCCGTTGAGGGTGGCAGGCATCATAGAGACTGGGCACGTGGGCTGGAGGCGTACGTCAAGGTCGTCCGCGAGCTTCTTGACGAGGTGAACTTGTCGAGGAAGCCGACGAGGACCTTGTCAACAAGGAGACGAAGATGTCGTCCAAGCGGCCCCTCGCCCTAGCGGCCTCAAGCACTACCTGGAGACGTTCCTCGGTGCCGGGCTGCAGGCCGGTGTCGTGGACCATCTGGCACAGCCGGCTGATGCTCGCGCTCATCGCCTCCATGGGTCTAGCTTCTAGTCAACTGATCTTGCTATTGGAGTGATCACTCTTGCCCTTGGGTGCGTAGGTGCGTAGGATTTCGTAGATTGGACTGGCGGGAGCCTTTATGTGAGAAGTGCAGACTGCGTTGAATTCACGTGCGTGTTGGCCATCTACTCATCGCCCCTCTGCTGCACCTGCCTTTGGCTGTATGACAGGTTGGCCAGCCACCCGTTGGGCCCACGTGTCATACACCCAAAGGCAGGTGCAGTAAGTCAATGAAGCTGCGTCCCCCTCCGTGCCCGTGCATGCTTTCAATGACTTAGAGACTACCAAACATCACATGCAGTGGTTAGTTCATTGCATGTAATCCTATTAAGTAGCAAAAAGACATTAAGTTATCTCGCCGATAGGAATAAGACAATACACCATGTATTTATTTACAGAGGGAGTAGTACATTTTTTGTGACATGCATTACTAGATATTGCTAGTCAAATACTAAATCCAGATGGACGTGGTAGTACTACTAAATCCAGACGGTGGTGCTAGTACTAGTAGTAGTACTACCAATGTAGTAGCACTGTACTACCCGTTGGTCAAATTATTACGTGTTGCTCCTCACAGTGAAGTGACAAGACCCTACACCGGAGATGACACCTGAGTATAGGCGCCGTGTTCGGCATACCATAGTCAGCCTCACCATCTGCAGTCACTATCATCATGGCTGTAGACCTAGACTGCTTACAACTAGCCGTGTTCAAGATAATTTCCCATGCGTAGATGCCCGTGCATTGCATAGAACACCAAGATTAGGGGGGTGGACGGCGCCGGCAGCGGCCATCGTGCCAGATTTTTCATGGCCTTCTAGATGTGCTGGGGAGGAGATAAGGCTGATTGTGAGAGACAAGGAGTTGTTTGTAAATAGGGAACAAGTGCGGGCATCTTTTTGCAAAACTGGAGAAGTTTGGTTTGTATGCGTCAGATCTAGATCTGACGGCTATTGGTGAAAGATGGCAGGCACAACATCATCACTAACTCATGACCTGTTTGATTCACAGGATTTTGAAAACACAGGGATAGGACACGACACGCGCCCAGGCCAGCGATGCATGTGGCGCCATGTAGGCAAGCAGGCAGCTAAGGTGGCGCAGTGGCAGGGTCTTCATGAAGATCTGCATGCCACCACGCAGGTGCTTGCCGAGTTGGCGTAGAGGCCGCCCGTCGCCACGCAGGTGCCTGCCCAGCTGGTTGAGCTAGCTGCTGCTTGGGGACAACGGTGGAGTCTTGGTCGACGTGGGCCTGGTTGTGGCTCTCTGACGCCCTCAGCAAGGGCCTTGCCAGGGGCCCGGCAAGGATCTTGTCGTGGCGTTGCAGTCGTCCCCGGCAAGGCGCTTGCCGGGGGTCTTGTGGACCTCCTCCGCAAGGATCCCGCCGAGGGTCGCCGTCTTCTGGTTCTCATCTGATCTCATATATCTATGGTCTTGACAAAGATCTGCATGCCACCACGCAAGTGCCTCCCGAGCCCTAGTCCCAACGTAGTTGGTTGGGTCGGAACTCGTGGGCTCAAGGGTGGCTCGCTCTGTTGGTGTTGGGCAAGTTGCCCCGGCAAGGCTCTTGCCGGGGCCGTGGAGGCCGCCCCGGCAAGGATCTTGCCGGGGGAGTCCACCTCACCTCTTTGCTCCCTGTGTCTCTGACCTTGGCGTTGTCTTGGTTGTCTTGTGCTTCGGCTTCTCTCCGGCTTCCCTCCTTCTGCCCTGCCTAGTGTGGCCGTGGCGTGCGGCTCCGACTGCCCGTGCACAAGTAAAGGGTTACAAAGGAGTGCCCCTACTTTTGTACACCGACAGATGGCTATCTTAGAGTTGCGTGGGTTGAAGGTACTGCCGCCGCCGGATCTGGATGACGGGGAGTCTTTGTGGATTGGCCCGGGGGCGGCGCAACCACGGCAGTGTGGTGGGGCGGGGAGCGGGGTTTTGGCCGGGGCCACGGACGGCGGAGGCAGGCTGCTCTGCCGTTGGTCGCTGGCTCTTCGGGGAAGATTCCTAACAGTGTCAGCCGGGAGGCACAAGACGGCCATCAAGCCATCCGGCGTAGATCAGACAGTACCAAAATAAAATATAATTGGGTGACCCCAATTTAGTCTTCAGTCAACAGACGTGTGACCACTCTCGTACCTTGCTGTTGATCTCTTAGTGTATTTCTTCAGATCAAAGAGATGTGTCGTTCTTAACATTATGCGTTATCTGCATCTTCAGCCACACCGTCTTCTGACTCACCGCAGCTGCTCCAACAAGGGAAGCATACACCAGAAGGGAGCTATAGTCCCCACTCAACAGTTCCATGCATCGAATGTGCGTGCCCGACATGGATAGCCACAACAACTGCAGGGCCATCGACAAGTCAGCACATGATGCTCACTCCTATGGATGGCGGCCAGATAGGTTGTACCCTCATCTTACTTGTGTGCAACATTTATGGCTTTGTTATTCATCTAAGCATGGAAAATAGATTATCACATTTCACTGTATATTCATGCTGATCTCTTACGGGTCTTGTTCAGGAGTTAACGTTGTTCCATAGTTCAGCTAAGATACTTGTTCTTTAGGTAACGTTGTTCCATAGTTATCATCCATCAGCCAATGCTATCACACAGGCTGGTGATTATAGTATTATACCACTTCTAGTATTACCTATGTTGTTCTTTAATACTTTTGTGTGCCATCTAGTTAATCTTGAGTACAAACAATACATATTATGTAGCTTTCATCTGTGTTCTCCCTTTAGTTTTTGAGACATGTTGCTGCTAGTTAACCCCAGTCCTACTATTTATGTCGTCTCCTACAGGCACTCATTACATAAATCTACCTACTAGTTGTCTTCCATGCATGTCAGATATAATTGCACACACTGATATATCCACAGGAACCTCACGGAGCAATGTAAAGGCCAATAAACTTGATGTCAATGATACCCAATATGATGGAACATGTAAAGGCAGTTCTTCAGAAGACTTGCAGAAAGATGTTGAATCCTCTTCACCCCACAAGGTCCTTGCTCTAACTTGGCCCGTGATATGGGTACAACATGCATATAATGTCCTAGAGTGTATCTACTCTGTTGCAATGCCATGTGCTTAGCATGCTGATCATGCATGTAAATATGTCATGCCTTCCTGTTTTTCAGTACTTATTCCATTCATGATAACATGTTTTCATATTCAAGTACTATCATTCTACTCTATCGCAATGCCATCTGCTTAATTTGGACATCATGCTTCTGAATATCTTATGCATTGTTATTCATCAGTATGCACTTCATCTGTCTACCATACCATGTTTTTTTACATTGAAGCGTTGTCCTAGTGCTCTATTGCAATGCCATCTTAGTTTCCCAATCATACACGTGTATGTTGCCTTATTTTTTTCTGTATGTATTCCGCTAGCATACGGTTTTACATTCAACTAGTGTTCTTTTTACTGTGTTGTCCTGTCGTATCCCTAGCTCTTACACCATACTCCCTCCGTCCGGATTACATGTTGCCGAAATGGATAAAAAAGGATGTATCTAGAACTGAAATACGTCTAGATCCATCCAATTTTTCCGGATGGAGGGAATACATGTCAATATGTCATGCCTTTCTATTCTTCAGTACCTATTCCATCTCTCTGTTGTAGCATGTTTCATAATTGAAGCACCATTCTTCTATACAAGGCATGCAAGGGGAAGATGACTATGTTAGAATCTGAAGGGTTACAAACCAGGTCTTTGCAAAAGATCCAAACGCCAGGAGATAATAAACCAACTCCAGTTTTTATAGATACTGCTCCAGCACAGAGAAACCCAACTCCTACTGATAATAAGCAGATTCTAGTGGCCAAAGAACTAGTCTGCTCCAGTCCAGCAAAAATATGTCAACTCCATTCTAAGAAGCGTGTGCGTATCCTTGCATCATGAAATTTTATAGCATGCTGATCATATTTTCTACATGTTTCTTACCCATCTCTCTTTTAGAAAATAAGCTTAACAGATAGAAAAATTTCTGCACTGGTATCGTCTGTGAGGAAAGATTCTTGCAGGATTTCTCTGTGCTCCAATGCAGATGTAAGTACCTGTTGTATATCACTAGATTTTTACATCAGCATGTATTTTATTAATCAGCGTGAATCCAACCTTTATCTGATCTAAATTTAGTTGTAGCAAAATGTATGATTAAAGGCCACAATGTTGATTTTTGTAAGGAAAACTGCCTGGTCGTTTTGCATCCTGAGCTGCTTGAGTGTACTATCTCATATTAGTGGGTTTGATTACTTTGGTTCTGCAGTGGGTTTTCAGCGTTTTTTTACTGTGTTGTCCTGTCGTATCCCTAGCTCTTACATCATACTCCCTCCGTCCGGATTACATGTCGCGGAAATGGATAAAACTGGATGTATCTAGAACTGAAATATGCCTAGACCCATCCATTTATTTCCGGATGGAGGGAATACATGTAAATATGTCATGCCTTTCTATTCTTCAATACCTATTCCATCTCTGCTGTAGCATGTTTTATAATTGAAGCACCATTCTTATATATAAGGCATGCAAGGGGAAGACGGCTATGTTAGAAACTGGAGGGTTACAAACCAGGTCTTTGCAAAAGATCCAAACACCAGGAGATAATGAACCAACTCCATTTTTCTTAGATACTGCTCCAGCAGAGAGAAACCCAACTTGCACTGATAATAAGCAGATTCCAGTGGCCAAAGCACTAGTCCGCTCCAGTCCAGCAAAAGAATGTCAACTCCATTCTAAGAAGTGTGTGCGTATCCTCGCATCACGAAATTTTATAGCATTCTGATCACATTTTCTACATGTTTCTTACCCATCTCTCTTTTAGAAAATAAGGTTAAATGATAGAAGACTTCCTTCATTGGGATTGTATTCGAGGAAAATATCTTGCGGGAATTCTCTATGCTCCAATGCTGATGTAAGTACCTGTTGTATATCATTATATTTTTACATCGGCATGTATTTTGTTAATCGACGTGAATCCAACCTTTATCTGATCTAAAATTAGTTGTAGCAAAATGTTAAAGGCGCCAATGTTGATTTTTGTAAAGAAAACTGCCTGGTAGTTTTACATATTGAGCTGCATGAGTGTACTATCTCATATCATGCACATTACTGAATTGTAGTGCTGCTCCGGTTGCCCATTCATTCATTGTGTCAATGTTTCTTTCGTATTACCTTACCTAGCTGATGATAGTTGTGCAATATTGTGTTAATTTGGTGTTGGCTAGTTGCCCAAACGTTCGTTGTGCCAATGTTGCTTTCCTATCATCTGACTTGGCCAATGATAGCAATGGTAGTGTCTTAATTTGGTGTAGGCTGCTGAAGATAAGAAGACAAACTCTGAAAATAGCAAGGCAACCCCATTGTTTCTTTCCAATAAATATAGGCCAAGTAATATGCCAATAACTCATGATTAATCTGTTTGGTTCCCCTCCTAATTTATGTTATGATGCAGTGGTCGAGACACTCTCCACTATGAATAATACAAGCCTGCCAAAATCGCCATCTGAATCTGTTCAGTATCCTCTGTCTCGAATGCAACGGAAAAAATGTATGTTTGTGAACCAATTAATGGCTGAAGGAATGATGGAAATGGTGGAGGAATCAGAGGTGCAGAGTCGTGCGACACAACAACTGATCAATGTTTTCAGAGACAGTGTAGCAAAGCAACAAGAACTTGCCCACATGCTTATGGGCGTCATCCGTGCTGAGGTTGCAGATTGTGACGTTGTAGATCGTTAGGTTCTGTTCATTTATTTGCACTGGCATCAATCTTTGATTGCCCAGTGGATGTAATTTCCTGTAATATATGCTGGATGTGCAACGTTTTTCCTTGTACACTGTACCTTTGCTTGATCGGTTTTGGTCCTGTGCATAATTGCTCGTTGTAATGGGCTCAAATTATCTAATTTGGCCTAAAGACATGTACGAACTTTAGTGGGCCCATTAAGTTAATGGGCCGTTACCAGGCCGAAAGTTAATGGTTGGCCCTCTTAACTCCCGGGTCGTTAACAGGCCGACATCGAAGCGGGCAACAGGTGGGCCCAATTGATTTCACGGGCCGTTAAAAGGCCGTTACTAAGTTCGGGCTACATATGGCCCAACTATACTGTGGGCCTTTAGCGGGCCGAAAGAGACAGCGGGCTTGTACTGGACCATGAAGAGCATGGGCCGCTAAGAGGCCGAAAGTCAGGTCATATTAAATGGCCCAACTGTGTTGTGGGCCTTTAGCAGGCCGAAAGAGAAACCGGGCTGGTATTGGACCATGAAGGGCATGGGCCGTTAAAAGGCCAAAACTCAGGTCCGACTACAAATGGCCCAACTCATTTATGGTCCGTTAACAGGCTGAAAGGCACACAGCGCCGGGAATTGGCCCAACACTTAAATGGGTCGCTAAAAGGCCAAAACTCAGGTCCGACTACAAATGGCCCAATAGATATATGGGCCGTCACCAGGCTGAAAGACACACCGGGCTGGAAATTGGCCCAACACTTAAATGGGTCGCTAAAAGGCTGAAACTCAGGTCCGACTACAAATGGCCCAACTGATTTATGGGCCGTCAACAGGCTGAAAGACACACCGGGCTAGAAATTAGCCCAACATTTAAATGGGTCACTAAAAGGCCGAAAGATGTACATCGTGAAAATTGGCCCATCCACTGAATGGGTCGTTAACAGGCCGAAATCTCCTGAGGCCGATATTGAGCCCAAATATATAGGGGGCTGTTAACGGGCTCGAACTGACGATGGGCTGCAATGGTGTCAAATCTTTAACGGGCCGTTGACGGGCCGAATTGGCACATCTCGTATGGGCCATGGGCTTAAATGGACCTGACACAAGTAGGCCTTACATGGGCCGGCCTGCTATTTTTTACTAGGCCAGCCTTTTTCACTGGAATGGGCCACTGTTGGGTCGTGCCACGTGTCAATCTATCATAGGCGCCTCCTGTCCAATGAGTGGATGACATCTGTCCGAACGGTGAGGCAACGTGTTTCCTCCGGCCAATGATGATTTTACACGTGGAAAATCCCCATTGGCCCGGGCTGTTAACAGGTTATTGGATCCAAAACCGGACCCGATAGCTTAACGGCGTTCCGTTATGGTGGATGCCACATGTCGGTCACCCTTGACGAAAGCACTTCTGTGACGCGCGATTTATCTTCATGGAAGTGGACACTTCCGTGAAGATAATTTTGGTAATGTCATGGAACACTTCTACGACAGCACAGGTATGACTATCTTGATTCTGTCATAAAATCGTCATGGATGTACATGCATGACAAAAAACGCAACCTACTGTGACAAACACGTTTCATCACGGAAGTGTATTTTTTTTGTAGTGACGGTCCGGAGATAACAACCGTGTGTTATAAAACAGAAAAACCCTCGAAGCGGGGAGATATTTTTGAGAGGGGGAGCCTCGTGGAGCCCAATGTACTGTGCGGATGTGTGCGTGACAGGTGCACCGGCGTGGCACACGGTTAGTTTGAGTGAACCGTGTCTGTTGCGTCATCCGACTTGTCTAATGTTCATAAATTTGGCGAAAAATGACGCGGGAGAGGGTCAGAACACGAACACACTTTCATGTGGACCAAATTTATGTATCAAAAGGGTGGTTTCATTTTCAAATACCAAATGCAACTTCGATGTGGCACCTCTCTCGCAAAGCGCACGGTATTGCTTGCTCCCACCCTCTCATGTCGGCATGAAGGGAATCCTAAGCTATGAATGCATGCCCCCTCCCCCTCAACCGAGGTTCACCTAGCAAAGTGTGAAGTAGCTAGCAGCCCCCCTCCTCCCTCATGTCGGCACGAAGGGAATCCTAAGCTATATATGAATGCATGCCCCCCCCCCAACCGAGGTTCACCGTAGCAAAGTGCGAAGTAGCTAGCAGCCCCCTC
>NC_057814.1:225510763-225545804 GCF_018294505.1 Triticum aestivum | reverse complement strand
GGGCCAGAGAGGCATATATCTCACCAAGATGGATCGTAAAATGGACCAAGAATAATCCACCTTGGTCGTACAACCTCTCTCTTGTTGTTGGTCAAAGTGATGGCCGTCCATGCGACCCCGGAGATGGGCTAGCTCGCCAATAATCAGGCAAGTAGCTAGTCCCCGAAGACAACACTACATGTGTGTGGCCCAAACATATGTATGGAGAGGTGTGTTTTTGAGTAACAATGAAAACTTTGATGTGGCACCGTGATATCGATCTAGAAATCCCCACACTGAGTGAGGGTTAGGTTGACGATGCATATGTATGTTACACCACACTTCAAGCCAACGACGGGGATTCATATATGCATGCATGCATGCATAGTATATGCGCTCAAACTTAATTAGGTCTGAATCTCACCATGACCTATACTACGATAGCACGAACCAAATGAAGAATCCGCCATGGTAACCTATCTTGTTGTTGGTCATGGTGATCATGGATGTCCACGCGGGCCCACGAATATATAGGCTTGTCGCCGATAACCATGCAAGGGAGTGTATCGTTCGAAGGCAACCACTACATGCATATGTATGGAGGTGATGCGTGCACGCATGTTTGAATACAGAACATTGATCTGGCGCGTGTGTCAAAAATCGTACACTAGCTCCCCACACAAAGCAAGATCGGTTCATGATGGTGTCATTGTACTAGCCACTTCGACTTGATGGGAGGGATTCATGCGTACACATGCATGTGTGTGTGCTCAAAGTGTATCATGGATGTCATCCTAGAGCAAAAATAATAATCCCCTCCTAAGCCAAATTAACCTCTCTTGTTGTCAGGCAAAAAGAAGTGATGGGCCAAGTGGGCCCACAGATGGAAAGCATCGATATCGCTAATAACCGCTTAAGTGGGTGCGAGAGGAAAACCACCACCTCTTTGCATGTGGGCCAAACATATATATGTTGAATACCCAAAATGCATAACTTTGATGTGCCACATGCCTAAAAAACCGTAAACCATGCACCCACACAGAGTGAGGTTCATATCAAGCGTACTACATATGATGGTCCCCTTCCCCCCTCTTCACCGCATACTATATGCTCCTGCCGTACTATATGTACAACCCAAAAGAATCCTCATCGATGGTGAAATTAATTAACCTCTCCCGATGTAGGTCAAAGTGATGCACGCATGCATCGACAATGGTCTCGTGGGCCCACAGATGGAAGCATCACACGTGAGTGTCCTAGCTAGGATATATATGCATGTGGCCCAAAAAGGTGTTGTGTGATGTTTGAATAACCAATTTCACAATTTGATGTGGCACGTGCCACGGTAACCAAAAAGTTCCGACACTGAGTGAGGTGTACTTGTTCACGGACGCATATGTATAGTATATATGCTAGTCCCCTCCCACCTCTTCGACGCGTACTATATACCACCATAATACAAACAAAAAATATTCTACCTTGCTGGTCAAATTAACCTCACTACCGACTGTTCGTCAAAGTGATGGACGACGACCTCGCGGGCCCATAGAAAGCGTCACACTTGAGTACGAGTGTCGTGTAGGACAACCATCGACTGCATGTGGCCAAAACATTTATGTATGAAAGGGTTGTGTAATGTTTTAAATAATGATTTCATGACTCTGATGTGGCACCAGCCTGCCCAACCCACACGGTGGCTCACAACTCATAGTGTACTGCGAGCCACCCGCCACCCCCAGACGTAATTATCCCGCGGTGAACATACATGTTACCAAAGGAGGGATGTATTAATTTCAAAAAAATCATAGAGATCATTAAGACGTTTTAGTACATTGATTGATTGATTTTCTATGGGTATAATGTGCAAAAATCAAATTTGAGCTACATGCACACGTGACAGTGCACCTATATGGATTGCAAAAACACATGTGTCTCACTGGGTGCATGTTTACTCCCCGTGTAACAAATTTCAAACATTGAGAATCTTGATTTTTAAATTCTAGTACATCCAAAACTTATTTGAAGTTCATGAAACTTATCGTGTTGTCATATGGACACCAATACAAAGTGGCATTGTACTTTTTTTTGTCAAATTTGAGACCAGTTTTGATGTAATATTTATCTAATTACAGACGGGAGATTATTAATAATTGGGAACCAATATCCCAAATGTATTTTTTCAAACCGTGAGCATTAGACCAACAATGGATACGTGTCATGCTTCGGTTAAGCAATAAAGTGGCAGCATTAATCATCCAAATAGAAAAACAATATACGTGCCACCGTGCGACCCATGTGGCGTGCGAGCAGGCGTGAGTTGACGGGACGCATGCGAGCAGTCCGCCGCGCAGGCAGACAGGGAGGCGTGCGTGCAGGTGTGTGAATTGACGGAGGTGTGCTCGCCGCGCAGTGTCATCGGGAGGTGTGCGAGTAGCTGTGTGAAACTTTGGTAGGCATGCCAGCAGTCCGGTGCACAGGCTCACCGGGAGGCGAGCCATCGGTTTGACCGCCGCCCGCCTCTCTCCAACAACTCCCACTACTCCATATTAATGGTGCGCCCGAGCGGCCGCACCCCCATCCTCGCTACGCACACACAATCCTCTCTCTCCGCTTACATCCTCGACGCCGCTCTCAGTCCTCAAAGCCGTCAGTGTATGAGGATGTCGCCGAAGCGCCCCATCAGAGGGAGTGGCGACGCTGGGGATGCTAAAGCAGCGGAGCAGGGCGTGGAGATGGAGACAGAGGTTGCCGTCACCGCCGGTAAGTTATCATTGCACCCTGACGTCGTCGACGGCGTCGAGCTTCCATAGCCGGAGGCGGAGTTCCACGCCGACTTCGACAACCACTCCGGCGACGACTCCGACGATGACGGATAGCTGGTTAGTCATCTATACCCATTTATGTGTCAAATAGATCATAGGGTTTCTCTGGTTAGTCCTGTCGGCGTTCTGGGAATGGGGGTCCCCAGACTTGCCTACATGCGGCCCACGGCGTGGCTCTGTGAACGGGCCCGTACGGCCCATGTTCACCAACAAGCATTCGAGACCCTCGCGAGGCGGACGACACAAGACCTCCTCGAGAGCGGCCTCACCGGGCTGGCTCGCGAGGGGCGGAGAGATCAAAGCAAGGCAAACCTCGTGAGGTTCCAGTGACGTGAGACATGACTATCGAGACTAGGCGGGCGCCAGCACGCGGAGTGTCCTTGTTTCCACTTTGATGCTAAGGAGGCAAGCGCAGGCGAGGAGTACCGAGGCGTCTAGCAAAGTTTTCCATATCGGTGCAATGAGACTAAGACCAGCCGGCCGGCAAGACGGAGGTCACCATGGAGCCCAAGGCGGCGTCACCACCAGAGCCTTTGGCAGGCGAAGGCTGCTTTTGTCAGGATAACTTGTACTAGCTGTCCCCTTTCAAATTGGCCGTTGTGGCATCCCTTCCCGCTCAATATTTGGGGAGAGGACCAGGGCCTCTATAAATAGGATTATCCACCATAGTAGGAGGCAACGGAGCCTTAGCCATCTGTTCTTGGACTAGATCCAATCCATACTCACACCCACCGAGCACAAGAACACCCCACCTCACCTCAGGAGGTTGTTCTTCCCCTTGTACTGTTCATCCTCAGCCCGAGAGGCAATCCACCACACCACACTGGAGTAGGGTATTACACCACAACGGTGGCCCGAACCAGTATAAATCTTGTGTCCCTTGTGTTGCGAGTTCGTTGAGTTAGCCTTAGAGATCCCGACGAGGCTGAGGGCGTGATTCGGTAGGGAGAGATCTTCGTGCGCACCCCAGTGTTCGAACCTTGAGGGTTTTGCCGGAACCCGAGATCCGACATTTGGTGAGCCAGGTGGGGTGCGCCAGAGCTCTTCTTCTGCCAGTTGATCCGCTCGTTGATCCCCCGACACTCCGCGGCTCCGATGTCTGGCGACTCAAGGACCAACGCCGACCGCTGGGCAGCCTGACCAGCCCGGGTGACGCTGCCCGCCCAAGAAGACCTCAACCCCGCGCCCTAGGCGGCACGCGCACCACCAAACATTGCGGGGCATGGGCGGCGCGGTCACCCGCCGTCCGCCCTTACTCCACGACAAGTGCGGGCAGCCGCAAGGGCCTCAAGCCACGCCGCGGCCATGGCACCGCACACCCGACGGGAGCAAGCAAACATGAGGGCCGCGCTCACAGTCGCTCGGGAGTTGTTGCGTTGCCGGTTAATGGAGAGCAGCCAGGACGCATTGCTGGAGCGCATCGCCGAGCTCTTGGACGCCGCGGCCTCGGGAGCACCACCCTTCTGCTCTCTGCTCACACCTCAAGCTGCGGCCGGGTCGCATGGCAGGCCTCGCCACGCCCGCGTGCCCACGGGCGCGCCACCAGGCTTCATCGACACCGGCGCAACCAACGAAGTTGGACGCCCGCTCGTACCCGCGCCACCACCGGTGGGCGCGGGCACGAGCGCCGCCACCTACGGCCCCGGCGGGATGCAACCCTACCATCCTCAAGGTGGCACGCTAGGCCGAGCTACATGGAGCGTGGGGCACTACGGCGAGGTCTTCGAGGTGACGGCCTCGGAGGCCTACGTGCCCCGCATGGTGGACCAGGAATACATGCTGGAAGACGACCCTAGCTCGTTCCTCTAGCCGTGCTGGGAGGAGGAGGCGCTAGAAGTCGGCACCTTTCAGGAGCCCTCTGGAAGCCTCACCAACCGCGCCGGCGACAACAGCTACAGGGTACCACTAATTCCTCAGGAGCAGGCTTACGCTAACCATGGGACGCAGGAGGATCAGGTCGCAGCAGTGGATGGCGGCCCCAGCTCGTCGGCCTCCCTGCCGCCAGGAGGGGCACACTGGGGGCTGCAGGAGAGGGGCCGGGAGGAAGGCCCCTCCCTGCGCCGCACGAAGCAAGGCGTCCTCCGAAGGTAGGCCCTCTGCTGGGGAGGTGCCCCAGAGCCTTCCCCCGGCGGAGGACCCGTGGTCGCCGAGGGCGCCACTGGCATCCCCTTTGCCCCTTGGTCTCGTCCTGGATTCTGGTCGCCCCCAACGGTGGTCGAGGGAGGCGCAAGGCGGGGCCCTAGTCTGGCGATATGAAGTAAGGCTCACGCATGTGAAGGTCTCCACTCGTGACACTCTCACGTAATAATGAGTGGGGCTGTACACTCCCCGGAGTCTCAGGAGTGCCGCCCTCGAGCCTCGGGGGCTCCCTCCCACGTCCTAGTGGCAGCACTTAGCTCCGCGCTGGTGAGAAGACAAGAAGACTAGACTAGGCGCCGAATGCGGCCATTTGCTTTGGATCTCTTTTCTGTAACCCTGGCTTATGGATTTGGATTTAAGTTGAAGTAGAATTTTCATTGATGCACGCGGGGGTGCCTTTTCTCGTTCGAGCGATTTCTTGCTATCTGGTTCTTGCCTTAATTCGGAGTTCGCGCCTATTGCTTCCCCCTCGCGGGCCCCTCGCGAGCGGGGCTAGGCATGGCGCACTCGCGTCATGTGCATGTCGCGCCACGGCTAGCGCTTGCTTATCACGCAGCCCCCTCAGGCATGTTGACGGGCTCCTCGGGAGCTTCCCAGAAACTCGCAACCTCACGAGCCGGTTCGGGGCTCGTCCAGGCTAAGGTAAACCGCGACAGCAAACTTGTCCCAGGATACGTGAGTTCATGAAGACACATATTCAACTCAGTCTAAAAAGATAGAGGCAGTAGTATATTTACATGAGGGGCTTCCCCTCCAAAAATGCTCTTACAACCTCTAGGGCCGCAACCGAGCTTCTGGGTGGAGTACAAACAGTTGGGAAACATGGGATCAGTCGGACATGTCACTCACCACGTCCCCCGGATCACCCTCAGACGCGTCACTGGCATCGCTGCCACCATCGCTAGCATCACCATCACCACCACCGGCGCCGCCATCACCATCGTCGACTACGTCGCCTTCATCCGCCACGACCACCATCGCGTCGTCCTCGGAAGTGAAGGCCCTGACCAGGGCGTCCACACTGTCCTCCACCCACCGCGCTAGGTCGCCCCAGATGGCCTCCGGAACTGGAGCAATGGCGGCGTCAAAGTCAAAGTTTTGGTAGGTGTTCTGGAGATGGCTGAAGACACGTGAGAATGCGTGCCTCAGCAGGCCGCGGCTCCTCTCTTCAACAAGCAGGCGAGCACTCTCGGAGCGATTCTCCAGGCGCATCACCACGTTTGTGAAGAAGCGGAGGTGACTGGCGTAGTCGGCCACGCGGGGATGAGGGGCATTCTCGTCGCAGATGTGGCCCAGGGCAATATTGGCCCTGTTCCTGAGGCCCTGGAGCATGGGGGCGTGCACGCGCTCCAGCGTCCGCCGCTGAAGCACTTCTTCCCTGTTCTGTCGTGCGACGGACTCGGCGTCAGCGACCCGCTGCTGAAGAAGGAGCAACTCGGTGCGGGCGGAGGCCAGTTCGGCCTGCGCCGAGACCAGGGCGGCTACAGTGGCCTCCTCGCGCCACTCCACCTCGATTAACCTGGACTTGAGGGCAGCAGTCCTACCTGCAGCCTCAACTTGCACGAACTCCAACTTCAGGTCATACCTGCCCTCAAGATCCACGCGAGCCTCAGCCACCCGACGATCGACCTCCTTCTGGGCCCTGGCCTCGCGCGCGCCAACGACATCTTCCGCTTGGGCAACTTGACGCTCCCTCGTCTCCAGTCGCTCGAGCTCAAGGCTACGCTCCACAGCTTCCAGCGCCAATGCCTCCTCGTGCTTCCGGATCTCTTCCTCTTCGGCGGGCGTCCCCCTCAGCAATGCAAGGGCGGCTCTGCGCACCTCCACTTGTTGCTCCAAGGAGGCTCTCTAGGCTTGGAGCTCCCACGCGCGCTTCTCCGCGGCCTCGCGACGGCGGTCGGCTTCCCGGGCCTCTTCCTGAGCTCGGGAGCAGGCCTCTCGCGAGGCGGCGAGAGAAACCTCGGCCTTCACATTATTAAGCTCGCGCTGGTGGCGCCCGAGGTTGATAGCCACCTTCAGCTTATGCTGCTCCCCCACCAGCCGAAGACCCTCGGCCACAAGGCGCGCGTCCACATCCACGAGCT
The DNA here is from genome assembly GCF_018294505.1 of Triticum aestivum. Taxonomy (NCBI): domain Eukaryota; kingdom Viridiplantae; phylum Streptophyta; class Magnoliopsida; order Poales; family Poaceae; genus Triticum; species Triticum aestivum. Next base: position 225,538,780 of record NC_057814.1, on the reverse strand, counting down.
CTTCACCAAGCCGGTTCATCACGCCCATCGCCTCCTAAAAGAGCTCGTGGCGGATAACGCTCCTTTCTTGCACCGACTTGAGCATGCTGCTGACTCTGTCCTACGCTGTGGGGGCCGCAGATGGGGCCCGAAGCGGCCCGCCCCTTTCAGCAGGGGGCTGGGGGCTGGCACCCACCCGGTTGCCGGCCAGGCCTCGCGAGGGGCCCGAGCGATTGGAGGCCCGCTGCTTGAAGAGGATCCCAAGACCGAAGCCACCCAGCTGACGTCCACGACCAGGGGAGGAACCCTTGGCACGCTTGATGTATTCCACGCAAGGCCGCGAAGGAGAGACGGCGAGGGCATGAGCTCAAGACGCCTTGTTGACGGGCTGGTTTCCCCGGTTGACTCCCCATCGTGAGCAGCGCGTGGGCTTGCAGTGCTCAAGCCTAGCGAGAGAAACGAGGCGAGAGGAGGTTGATTCTCAGGAGATCCCGCGGCCTTGGCGGAAGGAATCCTGAAGAGCCATCGTCAGGAAGGGAGGCAGCACTCGAAGAATCACAAAGATAAGGTACTTACTCGTCAACGACGATGTACTTTCTCCGTTTTAACGGCCCGAAGGTGCCGCCGCTGCGGCTTGGGGACCCCTTCCTCTTGCAGAGCTCCTTGAAGTCCACACAAAGCCGACCGAAGCGCTGGACATGGCGGCCAACACGAGGCGCAACTGGGGAAGCGCTCGAAGGGACAACCTCAGGAGCGAAGCCGAGGGGAGCTATCGGGCTCTGCCTCGCCGCAACCTGCTGAGGCCTCCGGAGCCTCGGCCTCGGGAGTCGCGGGCTGCATCGCCCCCTCAACTACCGCCCCAAGGCAAGAATCACGAGTTCCCGAATACAACGCCTCGGGAGCCCTAGGCGGCATCAGCACCTTGGCACCCGCGTTGTTGGCCTCCAGCGGTGCTCCCCCTGCATCCACACTTGGGGCGAGCTCGACGCCAGCGGCAAGGAGGGGAGCCACGTCGATGGGGTTCTCACGGGGCCCCATCAGACCGACTGGACGTAGCTCCCACTCATCAAAGGAGCGCATACACTCCATAAATTCCACCTTGTTCGAGCAGCGGTACAGCAGGCAACTCTTCCCTGGCATGTTATCTGGCGACGGGACACCCGTCAGGACCTCGATCACCGTTCACCGCGCCTCAAGGGGGAGCCCGGACTCCTGAAGTCTAATGTGGTCCTTGCTGCTGAGCAAGGCCCACATTGGCCGGGAATGGCGCTGAAGCGGAGCAACCCGGCGCCGGACGAACTCCTTCACCACCATAGGCGCAGTCACGCCAAGGTCTTTCAGCCCCTTCAGCCTGAGCCAGACGGGGACAAGGCGCTTATTGGCGAGCCTTTGATGGCACCAACTAGAGTTGGGAATGGGAGGCGCCGACGGAGAATGGAGCAGAGGGCTGAGCACTCCGACATCAACGAATACTCATCGTGTCCAAAACTCGCTCGTGGATGGTGGAAGCTCGAAGTCCATCCCAGCGCCTGCCGTCGCCACCACGGCCTGGAAGCGTAGGCACCACGAGCTCTGTCGGGATCAATCAGGTGCAACGAGAAGAAGTGGCGGAGAAGGGCCACGGAAGGAGCAATGCCCACCATGGCCTTGCAAACAAAGGCGAAGATGGCAAGAACGGTCACGGATTGGGGATCAAGGTGCAGCATGTGGATGTGATAATGGGCAAGCACTGCGTTGAAGAAGGCGGAGAAAGGAGGAACCAGGCTAGCCCAAAGGGCGTCGATGAAGAATGGGACCTCGGTGGCTGTTCGGTCGATACGAGCATGGGACGCAGGCCAGGCCACCGTCCCTCCCCATTCATTGAAGCTGGAGGCAAGCATGGGACGCACCTTGTCCATGTCTTCTTGATTGAGCACCAGCGACCTGCCAACGACAGGCTCAATGGCCGGGCGTAGCTCGGCGGAGGACAGGGGACTCTTCCCTTTCTCCGACTGGTCCGGTGCCATGGCAATGGGAGGATTGAGCTCAGATCAGATCGGGAGAAGAGGCTGAGCTTCGAGGAAGCGGAAAAATTGGGGAGTGCGCCGCAACAACGGGAGGGAAACCGTGTAGACCGCGGTGGCCGCTTAGCCAGGCGGGTATCAAGGCAGCATGCGGAAGCGGAGACGCCCACGTCCAATCAACCGCCACGCGTCGACCCAAGCCGCAGGCTGTTGGGGCCCGCAGCGCTCCGCACTTGCCCTTTGGCTTCGCCCCGAAGCCAAGCCCGAGCGTGCCTTGGGCCCGGGGGCTACTGTCGGTGTTCTGGGAACGGGGGTCCCCAGACTTGCCTACCTACGGCCCACGGCGTGGCTCTGCGAACGGGCCCGTATGGCCCATCTTCAGCAACAAGCATTCGAGACCCTCGTGAGGCGGACGACACAAGACCTCCTCGGGAGCGGCCTCACCGGGCTGGCTCGCGAGGGGCGGAGAGATCAGAGCAAGGAAAACCTCGCGAGGTTCCACTGACGTGAGCTATGAAGATCGAGACCAGGCGGGCGCCAGCGCGTGCAGTGTCCTTGTTTCCTCTTTGATGCTAAGGAGGCAAGCGCAGGCGAGGAGTACCGAGGCGTCAAGCAAAGGTTTCCATATCGGTGCAACGAGACCAAGACCAATCGGACGGCAAGACGGAGGTCACCATGGAGCCCAAGGCGGCTCACCACCAGAGCCTTTGGCAGGTGAAGACTGCTTTTGTCAGGATAACTTGTACTAGTTGTCCCCTTTCAAATTGGCCGTTGTGGCATCCCTTCCCGCTCAATATTTGGGAAGAGGACCAGGGCCTCTATAAATAGGATTAGCAACCATAGTAGGAGGCAACTGAGCCTCAGCCATCTCATCTTGGACTAGATCCAACCCATCCTCACACCCACCGAGCACAAGAACACCTCACCTCAGGAGGCTGTTCTTCCCCTTGTACTGTTCATCCTCAGCCCGAGAGGCAATCCACCACACCACACTAGAGTAGGGTATTACACCACAACGGTGGCCCGAACCAGTATAAATCTTTTGTCCTTTGTGTTGCGAGTTCGTTGAGTTAGCCTTAGAGATCCCAGCGAGGCTGAGGGCGTGATTCGATAGGGAGAAATCTTCATGCGCACCCCAGTGTTCGAACCTTGAGGGTTTTGCCGGAACCCGAGATCCGACAACTCCTGCCTCCCCCTTTTTGGAATAGAAATCATGTGGTTATGTTCTCCCAATCCATGAAATCTGAGTAAGTTCCGTCAGATCCGTGTAGTGTATTGATTGTTTGAATGGTACAAGTGATAAGTGATTAGTTGTTTCATCTGTGCAAATGATTTTTGCTAGTAATCCAACTAGGGTTAGTGTTCATGCTAATAATTCCTAGGCAAGACATGACAATTGATTTTGAATGACCTACATATGTTTGTGCCATTATGTTCTTCAAGATTGGTCTGTACATAGACGACTGTGCTTAAAAATTGAACCATAATGTCTGAATATGTATAAATAAATAGCCATAAATTCCTAATCCTACTTCACGGCATGTAATCAGTGATTTGATACCAAATTTGTTTTACTATATGTATAGATGTTGTCTGACGATGTGGACAGCAAGGATGAAGATGCCCAGAGGAGGTACAAGAGGCGAATCCTGAGGGAGCTTTATGTGGGAATGCATAACAGGCGTATTAGGACCTGGAACGACGGCTATGGATGCCCATTTTGCAACCACAAGATTCATGATGCGTATCTAAGTGTTCTGGCACATGCAAGAGGACGTGCCATTGGCTCCTTCAAGCAGAAGTATTCTCGCAGGGTGGCGCACGGCGCGTACGCCAAGTACCTGGAGAAGCTTCAGGATCGTGCCGGTCGCACGTGAGATGAGATGTGGGATGGATCGAACTATGTATGCTTGAGTATGCTTAATGACGGTTGAACTATGTACTTATGGTTGAACTATGCTTATGTACATGTACGCTTATTATCTATGTCTAAGTATGTTAAATATTTCGCCAAATTTTGGTAAAAATTACAACGGGGGACCAATAAACCAGGACGGAGGTAGTATGTCAATCACACACGGTTCCCAAAATTGGAACCGTGTGCAATGACTATCATTTTGCCTGCTGCATCAATCACACACGGTTCTCTCTAGCAAACCGTCGCCCCCAAAATTCTTTGTGGGACAGAAAACCCTCACCACCCAATTCAAAAAAGAAAAAAAAACCTCACCATCCCCATGTCACAAAAATCCTCACCCCGCCCGCCACCCCCTCGGCCCCTCTGGTACGTTCCCCATTCACACCTACACAAGCTCCTCCGCGTCTATGCCATGGCACCGCCTATCGTGGCGGTAAACACTTAGCTCGATGCCTGCCACCGCCGCCAGGCTGCCGGCAAAGCCCACCGCATTTCGCCACTTCCGCTTGCCGCCACCAATCGCTATTGACTTTCTCAACGCTGCTCGCAGTGGACCCAGCTCCGCTCGGTTGGGGAATCTGCCGTACTGAGAGTTCTTTCGCATGGACGACAAGGTACCTAATTTAACGAGATATTATCTCATCTCTTATCCCAGTTCATTTGCCTCCTTTAATCACCCGGCGGAAATCGCCGTGAATTCATTTTTATTCGAGCTGATTTGAGGGTTTTCTTTCATTCATAGAATGTACAGCGCGCCGATACTTCAGGACTTGGCGACTGCCACCAGAGATTCCATCTCATCGTACCAGATAACTTCAGGACGCGCGCGGTATGTTCAATCTCACCCTATATCGGTTGGCATGGCCTACTTTCCTGAACATATTCTAAATATTGCTACATTTGGATAAAAGGTGCCACATGCACCATATACGTCAAAGGGGATTTTTTCCCTCTTCTTTCTATATTAGGCAAATTAATGATGTATTGTTCTTTCGATTACTCTCATATTTCCATGACATCATGTTTACCCTATCTGTTTAATTATAGACTTTTGTCCTTCGATTTCAACTATTGTACAGTTCTTTCAATTTGGGCTCATATTTGCATGTTACCATATTATCTTTAACAATCCTACCATTTTCTGCAGGACATCCCTCGCTATGCAACATATTATGTAGTGCACAATTTTTCCCTTTACATACATCAAGGCTCCACAAATGTCATACTGCGCACAAACCATGGATTTACAATTGTTGCTACTGTAAGACTTGATGAACATGGTGACTCCTATTTTGGCACTGGCTTTTGGAATGAAATTGCAAAGTTTTATGTACTGAAAGCTGGCTCTAAAATTGCACTGCACATAGAAGGGCCTGGTCATGAGATATATGCTAACTTCCCCGACAAAATCATCCGTCCAGACTTTGTTCGAAGTAAGTTTTCTTTTCAACTATCTGCATATGTTGACTTACCCAGTAATGTCAAATGAATTGTGTAGTATTTAAGCAACCAATTGTTATTCCCTTATCTTACTATATTCCTACCTAATAACTTCTAGTTACCAATACACATTTCTATTGCCCTGTTTTAACTAAATATTTCCTGTACTCCCATTTCTATCAAAAAGCGCCGCTGACAAGGAAACTCCGAAGGTGGAGAACGGGGCTGCAACAAGCGGAGGCGGGGCGAGCTAGAACCGCAAGCGACTCCAGCAGGCCTAGACTTAATCAGCAGCCTCCCCGATGATATGTTGAGAGTCATCATCTCCTTCCTCCCAATCAAATATGGGGCGCGGACAACCCTCCTGTGACGCCCAAAGACCGACGCTCCAGACGCCTTCCATGTTTTTCGTTGTCGCCATGTGTTTTATTTGCTTGTTGCATTTCATCATGACATCATGCGCATTCCATCTGGATGTTTTCTTAAAAACTTGCATCCGTTCGTGGTTGGCGCCTCTTCCTTGTCTCTGTTGACCTCCTCTCAGATCAACCGGACCGCTCTCTTCTCTAAGCCCATCAAACCCCCTTGTCTCCATGGCCTATTGTCAAACCCCTCGCGTGCATCCGAAAGCTGTCTCGAGCCCGACCCGGGCAGTTGTGACCGATGGGTCCGGATCATCCCCAAACATCCCTAAAATATATTCGGTTCTTGTTGGACTCCCCCTAAACTATTTATTCTGGACTGCCCGATTACGATCGGATGGGCTAAACCCACTCCCATTATCCTATTTATAAGCCAACTCATACCAAATCTAAACCGTGCCTCCGCCACCTAGAGCCTCCTCCCTCCTCGTATCAGCCGCTGCCGCCACCTACTCACCATCCTCATCGGGATCCCTCCCGATCCACCACCTCCCCTCGATTCCAGCCACCGGCCAGGCACCATAAATCCAAACCCAAGCCAACAGCAGCTCCTTCTCGTCCCCGTGCCCGTAGTAACCGAGTAGGAGACCTCGCCCGAGCCTCCTTCGAGGGCAGCCGAGGACCTCCCCGACCCTGTTGTACCTCGCCGAACCACTAGATGAGCTCCGTTGCCCCTTCTTCTTGGCCTTCCATGCTACTACCGTTCCCTCTCTCTCTGCTCATCTCTCTCCCTCGTTTCCTTTTCTACAGAAGAACCACCGTGGATGACAGGAGCGCCCCTGCCTCGACTAAGTCCGCGCCATCCCGCGCCTCTTCTACGCCGCCGTCCCGGGACCAAGCTGTCAGCTTGTCCCTGCTCCGCCTCCGCCCGTTTCCCCGTCGTCTGCTGGCCTCCCCGCCTCAGGAACCGCCACTCCGCCAAGTTCCTGCCACCATTGCTCTTCTGCAAGTCCCACGCCTTCAGCAGCGAGCACCTGCGCCTTGGGCTGCCTTCGCCCCTGCCGCCGCAAGATCCGGCAAGTCCAGTGCTCTCCCGACCTCGTCGCGTCTCCAGCCGCATGCCCCGTCGTGCCGTCTGTCTTCTTCGTCGACGAACAGTGCCGCCATCCTCTGCGTTAGGAGGACGCTCGAACCTCCTCTGCTTCCCGCTCGCCCGCACATGACCACATCGACCTCCCCTGCTCCGTTCGTCGCCGTCTCTGCCAGATCCAGGGAGTCCCTGCACCCCGGCCTCATCCCTGGCTCCATGACGCCGCGCCGCCCCACCGGAGTCCAAAAGCACCGGTGACCTCCGCCTCCACGCCGGCTGCGACCACCATGCCAATTTGTTCCAGAGGCTTCCTTTTTTAATTGCTCAACAATGAGGTTGTGAGAGATAAGGATGAACGAGGGAAGGCCTTGTCTGAAAATGTGGAGAGAGGTGCGGGTATCTTTTAGTTTAATTTCTATCTGTCAGATATAGATCAGACGGTCTATATTGCAAGATGGCAGGCGTACCATCATCACCAACTCGGTTTTTTTATAAGAGAAGAGATATAATTATGGAGATACAAACGTATTATCGATACTTGTTTCCATAAACTTGGATCTACATTCTATTCAATGGTTGAGCATGTGAGGCCTTAGCACGATGACTTCTCGACTGTGTAAAACAAAGGTTTTCCTGTCACCGATAAGGAGGGGGTGATGAACGCGCGCTTTCGGCTTGCTCTAGTCCTAGTAGTCATATTAGGTGGTCTACGCACGTGTAGATTTATTCTTTTTCACGTCTCGTTTGCCGTACTGCCATGACTGTTGATGAATAGACGGTAAGTTATTCACAGGGAAACCTTTGTTGAGCGTGTGTGCGAGAGAGAGACGGCGTGCGTGTGTGATATGTGTAGAGACTGAGACAATGATAAGAGATTCTTTGTGTCTCTGTGTGTGGAGGATAGAGAGAGACATATGCATGGGGCTTTGTGTTGTGTAACGTGGATACACATAGACATAATCAGAGAGTCAATGTGTGAGATACACATGCGGACATGGGGAGAGATGTGTGAGTTAGAGAGATGGAGAATTTTGGTGTGCATCTGAGCTAGAGAGGGGGATATATACATACCTAGAGCTGGAGAGAATATGCAAGGGTGTGTGTCTTAAAAGAAGGATCCAGATAGATGGGTGTTTGTGCGTGTCTGTGTGTGTTTGTGCGCGCGCATGTGTGTGAGAGTGAGTGTGTGTATGTGGAGAAGAGAGACCACTAATGATGTAAACCTAGTATAGGGAAGGGGGAATGGTGTGACATGTGTGTCAAAGAGAGACAAAGGCATGTGTAGTAGCGGGATAGCATGGGTGCGGGCGGGGAGCAGACTATTTGGAAGAGACATCGAGTGTGTGTGGGAGAGGGGTGTGAGAGCGAGAGAGAGAGAGAGATCTAGCGAGGGAGACAGAGAGAGGAAGAGAGGGGGAGAGAGAGGGGTTGTTTGTGTGCAGAAGTGGCGTATATATAGGGAGAGAATGTCGATGTTGTTCGAAAGTGGCCTATGTATGGAGACGCAAGGGAAGCGAGTCATCGTGTGTGGGATAGGGACTTCATGAGAGATCTAGAATAGATGGTGTAGAGAACAATGTGCGAGATTGAGAACTATGATACATTAGGGAGCTATGGAAAGAGTCACGGCGTATATGTATATAGGGAAGGAGCTGGGGCGGGTCCGCATGTGGGAGAGATAGAGAGAGGAGAGTGGTGCACAAGGAGACAAAGTGTGCTTGTTTGCAGTGCGCGTGGTGTGTGCGGTTAGTGTGTGAGGACTACATAACTAGGGAGATAGATGTTTGGGGGCAACATTTTGTGTGTATTGGAAAGATACACTCTATATAGTGTGTGTGCTTGGGAAAGAGAGGTGCTGGGAGACCTATAGAGTGGGGGAAGAGATGTGTGCATGCCCGAGAGACAAAGTGGTAGAGACCTAGCTATATTGGGGTCCGGACTTTAGAAGCGAGGGGGGTGTTAATGTGCTCGTGTGTTCGTGTCCGGGGGAGAGAACGACTTGTGTGTGTGGGGGGGGACAGGGCGGGTGGCTTTAGATAAAAAGTGAGGTGTCTATATTTGAGAGACTTTAGCGTAATTGAGATATATATAGTCAATAGTGTGTGCACTTATGGTTGATCAATTTGTTTCACAGTTTGGACTATGAGATAATGATACTTTTGAAAATGCGCGATATAATTTGAAGTACCGGAATTACAAACCTAAGATTGGAATTTTGGAATTCGACTCCATCATTAGCTTTTGGAATTCATTTAAACGGAGGTACATTTTTTAAGCCGGGATTTCGTGATTTCAAATTCATATATCAAACCTAGAGATATACACATACAGGCATGTTCAAACTTTATAATCATCCACTTTATTCATACACATACACATTTTTGCTTTTGTCATCATATTTAGGATAAACACATTTGGAGTTTTATTTGAATTGGACCATATGATGGTATTTGCTTGCACTCGCTCAATGATCCATATTTGAATTGAATGGACAATCTAAGTTTCGAGTTGGATACATTGATTTTCGAAACTTGCACTTTTTTGCGTGCAAAACAAATAAATTCTCGGCCATGATATCATACTCGGCCGTACAAGAGCAGAACACTTAATTTCAGGCGCCAAAAGCTTTCAAACTTCCCGCTCACATCGAAATATCTCGCGCCATAATGTTTAGCCCTGCGATATTCCTGTTTTACCCCTTCCACATGAACGGAAAAGGGCTGCTTTGGTAACTCCATTGTTTTCCCCTCTTTACCCCCAACATTCTTCCCTATAGCCCCTCCTCTTCCCCTCCCCGACCTCCCAACCATGCCAAGCCGCCGAATCTAGTCCTCCGCCGCAGCGGTGGATCTCACACCCCGCGGGATCTACCTTCCGCACCTTGGAACCCCCAACTGCCAACTCACCACTTCACCGGAGCCACTTCAGCGACTGGCTTGTCCACCGCTCCAGATCTCCTTGACCGCCATCATGGTCCACCACACCGAATTTGCTTCACCGGCGCCCTCGTCAACCACAGTGCAGGCCCTTCACTGAGTCCCACGTCCGCCCCATTGCTGGCCCTTCATACAAGCCCTTGTCCGTCGCAACAGATCCGCCTCACCGAAAGCACTGTACACCGCGCCGGATGTGCTTCGCCGACGCCTTCGTCCACTGCACCGGACCCGCTCCACGGACGCCAAATTCAACTCCACCGGCCCTGCTTTACTGATGTCGCAACCTCATCAGGTTATTTCGATTTGTACTCCTTCGGTTTTTCTCTTCTTTATCGTGGAACTGTTCACTTACCACAGATGAGCTTTCTTGTATGTCCACAGGCGCCGCAACTGAAGCATCGGAGCTCCTTCATTAATGGCGACAGACGGCCCAAACTCAACCGCAACACGAGCACCGTCGACGATCCTTAGCTATCAAGTATGACAACGATACCCATATGCCGCCGAGAATCAGGTACTATTATCCAACGGCTGGCGCCTACGTTCACTTTCTTAGCATAAGCACCGCACCTTTGAATTTCTTCAGGGCATCATTCAATTTTTCATGAGACGCGTTATTCTTCTTGCACTTGTAGGGCCATACTTCTGGCAGTAAACATGTTACATGTGCTAAATTACAAACCAGTGCACATATAGTTACAATGCTTTAGTTTTGTCCTAAGTATTACTGTACTTCCTAGATATCACTGCCTACTATTTTACTTCTTGCATGCTATATTTGTGATAATGGTGTTGTTCTGATGCCACATGTTGGTTCCATCAGAATGCTTAATGTTCTCTATGCTAAATTACACATCAGCAAACTAGCATGTGGTTCCATTGCTTTTTGTTCGTTTTACCCTACATTTTCTGATGCTAGCTATTACATCACTGCTGCGAGTCTCTGTTCATTACTTGTTTGTGCGTTCTTGATCTTCCCAAATTGCATGACTAATTTGATGCTTCTATTAATTATAGAGCTGCCAACCCCATCAAGCAAAATATTTGTTCTTTTGGGGCTGGCACCTCGAACAAGCATAAAAATAGAGTGAAGCACATATATTGTCGTGTAAGCACACACCCTTCTTTCATTAGTTTAGATGAACCATTGATGATCAATTCGAACCAGTGCATGCGATTAAAATTAATTTTACCTAAATAGAGGGTGCAGAATAAACTACAACAACTAGATTTGCTACCATGGGATGCTGATGATATCTTCAAATAACATTGCAACAGCAGCGAGGCTTCACAGCAACATATGGTAAGCCAATGTGTTTAATACATGTGAAATGTAATGCGTGTGAGCTGCTTTCTTGGCTTGTGCCCTCAACCTGTAATCCTACAGAATTACAAATAGTTCAGTTGTCTGCTTTGCTGTATTGCTTGACTCGAATGCTTGTTTGTTACTTGTTAGGCTATACCTGAGTTGGCCAATATGTCACAGTGCCTGTTGTACTATCGTAAAGAAATGCATGCCTAGTTCATTTGACTCCTTAACTTTTCCTATGAACTTCATCACAAGTCTGTCTTTGTAGTTTATATGAGGCCACACTGTTAAGTGCTTTCTTAGATTATTTCAACTGCTTAGATGCCTTGGCAACTTAAATATAGCGGTGGTACACTCCCTTTCAACTTTCATCTTACCATTTTAATTTCTTTTCGGTTGATGCTGCTTTGAACCATTTAAATATAGCTTGCCATGCTCGACAATAATTCATATGTCATTTACCATGTAAGCTTACTGCCTGGATCATGCGATAACTATCTCTTACTTATGTCCAGCGGAAACCTTTCAGGATGCCGTTCACACTAGGACATAATGTACAACCCCAGAATCTATTTGTGGAAGCAGTGCGCCATCCATGTTACCAGATGGTAGCAGTTCAGAGGCAACACCACCGGAGAGCTGTTTGAGCACATATATTATAGTTCTTGAGGCTCTACTAGAGGCAGAAGAGATGGTGTGGCTGCCATGAATGAGGTAATCTTGATCTTGCACTACTGCAGGATGTTGCTAACACGACACTACGATCAGAGACCCTTCGACGAAACTGTGTGCGATGCCATAATCGCAAACGGTGGTATAAAATAACCGTCAAAAAAGGTGCAAAACGCTTGTGATGGAGGGTGCATCAAACACGGTTCAGATTTTAGTTGCGTGTGCGATGCAGGGCATGCGGTTCAGCTCACTTAACCGTTTGCGATGATGAGGAAAAAAGAAACGGGCAGCCAGATGAAGGTGTGTGCGATGTACAGCATACGGTTCACTCGGATGAACTGTTTGTGATTAGGCAACACAAAGGAAACGGTCAGCAAGATTCAAGGTGTGTGCAATATACGGCATGCGGTTCACTCGGATGAACTGTTTGTGTTGAGACATGAGAACAGAAACGGTTCAAATGAACAAGATGTGTGTGATACGAGGCAAACAGGTCTGTAATGAGAAACATGTGCGAAGACCGATAAGAACATAGACGATTACGGCTAACAAGCCGTGTGTATTGTGAGCAAACGATTGCTGGTATACAATTGTGAGTGATTGATGAAAACATCACCGACGGGTTCCATTGTTTAGTCCGTGTGCGATGTGATTTTCTTTGTCCGCACACCATCTATGCTCTGTCTACAGAGCATCAACATATATACTTAAAAAGACAGCATTGCATAACCAAATTAAGCATACAATTACACAAGTGACTACACACATAACATTTGCACACACCAAAGTAAGCAATTACATGCATACTAAAGTAGGAGAAACGAGGATCTAATCATCTATTTATTGTTGCGCGACGCTTGCCATTGCTCTGCTTCCGGCTGGATCCCTGGACGTTTTGGGGAAGGAGGGACTTCCTCATGTCAACGATCCGCCGGTACATGTCGTAGCTCATGTACGCCTCCTTGGCCGCGTACACGACGTGAGCTTTGTCGAGTTTCTCCATCCAGGCCGAGTGCCAAGCACGCTTGTCCTTGTTGCATGAATCCTTCATGTCTCTGTAGTAGGGGTCGATGATGGCCTTGGCGAGGTGAACCAGTGAGTCCTTCTCATGCTCCTTGCTGCCCCAGATCTTGTATTGGCCCTGGATGTCGACAAGATTCTGGCAGGCGATGCCCGAACTCTCGAGCGCCTTTACATCATTGGTGACGTCCACCGTAGCGAACATGTACCGGGGGCTGTTGACAAACCTGGTGAAGCGCTCGCAAGGTCTTGTGGCCAGGCAGTAGTGGTAGATAAGGACGTGGTGGCGCACGCACATCTGGGCGACGACGACCTTGGGACGAGACCCGGCACGAGCGTGGGTGTACTCGAGGTCAAACCCGACCACCTTGTACTTCTCCTCGACAAGCAACAGCTCCATGATGTGGATGGAGTGCTCCACCCAGACCAGGTCGTTGGTGTACACCACCGAGAGGTCCATGAACCTTCTGTGGGTGTCCACCACGGCATGCATGGTGAACTGCTTCTCGTCGTCGGCAGCCGCTCGGAGCGCCATTGGAGCCGCGCAGGATACCCTCTAAGAATTTCTCGTGGTGGGTGTGCTTCTTGCAATGGTGGGGCGCGATCGAAAGGTTGAAGAGACACAAGGGTAGGTTAAATGGCCGTTGTAATAAATGGGGGCCGGCCGGCCTATAATCGTCATGTCTTGTCACGGTGTTCATAGCGAAGGATTCCAGAATCCACTGCACGCTTGACAACACCGCACCCCAGGCGTGGACACTCGAGTGCGATAATTAATTATGCGCTCTACAGTGCACACTGTGGAAGAAACAAGCTGTGTGCAATAATGTCGAAGATCGCAGTCGAGTTAGCTATACAGATCGTGTGCTGTGAGATCGACAAGGTAAACTGATTCGAGAATGGTTAATAAAATCTAAGACCATTGCATATTAAGGTCAAAATAGTGCTAGCAATATACGAGTCTCATACGATGCCATTTCAATGATTGTACCACAAAAGCTCGAAATGTTACAAGGTTCAAACTCCAGAGTCATATGGCTCAAATTCAAAGATTACAAGGTTCAAACCGATATTAGAAATGAAATTCAGCTCATCAGCTGCAAACGCTCGCGCTGATGCGCTGAACATGGATATCAGAGAGGTTCAAACTAATATCACCGCTTCTAAGTCTGGCTTTGAAACCTCACAATTTTTGCAAAGGGGTCAGCCACTGAGAAGTCATGTATGGGGTTGACCCGATGACTTCCGATTACTCTGTCATCTGAAGTTCCAAAATGAAATTCAGCATTTTTGGAGCCTACTACATTCTACCGTAGGAGCCGGCGCTGATCAACAGACCATTCATTTTTGCGAAATAAATGTAGGGCAAACCTCATTTCCTTTAGCACCCTTGCTCTGAGAACAAAGAACCTGGCGAATATAATCTCCGGTAAGGTCCCTCGGTAGGAGTTCAAAGTAATTTCTGAGAGATGCAGATCTACGCATTCGATGTGATTGTTATATTGTATCACATTATCCACCACTGGGCCTAATCTTATCTGCAAAAGAAGAAAACGTGTTAGTGCCTACATGTAGTTTTGAACATTACTACAGGACTAGCTATTTGGTTTGCAGGATTTGTGAAATGCACTAACATGCCATCTTCGATCTGACATGATTAACATGGGCATTTGATTACATTCTAGAAAAATGTAGCCTTCTTCACAAGAGGTTGGAGTGGATGAAAAGTTCCCTAAGAAAACTAGTACAGATGAATCCAAAGGAGAAATGCTTATTGATTGTAACCATATGGATCAAGCAACCAATATGGGGGAGGGCATGTATGTACTGAAATCCTCCAAAAGAATCTTCAGAAATCGTAGTACATTATCATTGTAAACTTGGAAAAGGGTGTCACAAATTGAACTCCCTTATGGTTAACATTTAACAGGAAAGGAACAACACCTCGATATATAGCTTCTCCAGGCACGGAAAGCATCTCAGGAAACTAACAACTTGCTCCAGGTCGGGCCCGATAGATTCTAGTGCCAAGACCTTCACTGTGCGCAGTTTCGGGGTCAAGCTTGTCGGAATCATTTTCTGAATGACAAACGAACAAACATCTTCAAAATTAGAAATGATGTTAATTTGTAGAAGGAGAGGTAGAAGGTGGCTGTTGTACCTGAACAGGTGTGGATCCAATAACAAGTTTGGAGTATTTGTCAGACGAGTAGCCCACTACTGTCAATTTTGGAGCAGAAATGACATTGATTCTTGTTGGACCTTCTTGATCAACTACAAGTAATCTCTCAAGTGTAGGTGTGCCCTGGATGACCATACCGTGGTCCACCTTTTTTGATGTCTTCTGGCCGCACCCAAAACACACATAAATAGTCCGGAGAGTCATGGAGGTGATGTGGAAGGTACTCAACCCATTGATCGCCTGAAGACGAAGGTACTCGAGTGCAGTACAGCCATGGAGCAGGCGCTCCATGTCACCCTTTGAGAGGCAGACGGCGACGAGCTCGAGGTGCTTCAGTCGTGGTAGAATAACAGCGGGTGCGTCATTAAGGGGCGGGAAATGGCAGTTCCTGAACTTGGCGACGCGCAGTGTGGGCGCAAGGCGGAGTGCGGACGTTGGCAGCGACCGCATATGCCCATCATCAAAAGTGAGCTCCTCGAGCTGATCTAGGGCGGGGGATCGGAACCAGTCGACAAGCTTGGCTCGGTCCTTGAGGTTGGAACGAAACTTGCCCATTCTAAGGCCTTTGGTTGGGCCAAGGTGACCGCCGAGGATCTTGGAGAACGCATCCAAGCTTTTGCGATAGCCATGGCAGAGCTCATGGGTGTCGATGAGGTTGAGAGGGCTGGAGTTCCATAGGGGGCGCCACCGCCGGGAAAGGAGGTGTCACGCCCAATATGCGACACTATCCTAAAGAGACTCGAAGGTCCCACCAAGGATAGAACCACATATTCACACGCTTTTGCAAGGTGGATATCATTACATCGATCCATTACATAATAGATGGGGATACACACAAGGCATACAAATGCTGCAAGAATACATCAATACATCATACATAGAACAACATCCGACTACAGATGAAATACAAACAAAAGCTCAAACGACATCCACCCTGCTAGCCCAGGCTGCCGACCAGGAACCTAACCCAAGATCGACAAAGAAGAACTCCAAAACATGCAAACATCGCTCTCACGTCACGATCATCGCATTACATGTACCTGCAACTGTTGTTGTAGTAATCTGTGAGCCACGAGGACTCAGCAATCCCATTACCATGGGTATCAAGACTAGCAAAGCTTAATGGGTATGGAAAGGATAAGTGGTGAGGTTGCAGCAGTGGCTAAGCAATGTATGGTGGCTAACTTACGAGTACAAGAGTAAGGTGAGAATCTACGCAAATGGTCGCCAACTAGTAATGATCAAGAAGTGATCCTGAACTACTTACATTCAAACATAACCCAACCGTGTTCTCCTCTCGAACTTCCCCGAAAAGAGACAATCATGGCTACGCAACGCGGTTGGTGTATTTTAATTAAGTTTACTTCAAGTCCTCTACAACCGGATATTAACAAATTCCCATCTGCCACATAACCGCGGGCACGACTTCCAAAAGATTAAACCCTGCGTGGGTGTCCCAACTTAGCCCATGACAAGATCATGATCCGCGGAGACAATCCTCCATCGCGGGAACCTCCGACCAGACTCGGAATCCCGGTGCACAAGACATTTCGACAATGGTAAAACTAATCCAGCAAGACCTCCCGGCGTACCGACACCCAATGCACGGACATCTTGCTAGTACTCCTACAGAAGACTTAGTTGGTGATGATGGTGTGTCTGCCATCCGTCATTTCTGACCATTAGACCTACATCTAACGACTGTGAGGTAAGTTGTTGCCTTTTCTCAACAACATCCCACTTCTCTACCAATTTGCAGAAAAAAAACCCTTCATTAGTATCTTAAAACCAACCACATCCTTCCCTCACCTCACCAAAACCGCCCAAGGAATATATTCTGATTGAAACATAATATATCTCTAGTGATATATGTATATCAAAATTAGAGTGTTTTCTATCAAGTTTGTGAATAAGTATTATTCTAATTATGATCCGTTGCAATGCACGTGAACATTGCTAGTATTTCCAACCATGCAAAAAAATGCTAGTATTTCCATAGTTTCGAGTTTTCCATCAAGATATTAGTCACTCATGGTTGATATTTAGTTTGAATTACGTACACATAGGAACTATGTAACTAGCCGTGCTTATTGGCTTCCAAAGCTTAACTTTCACTCCTACTTACAGTATGTAGAGTATTTAACAAAAAACTACCACTTTCAACCAGCCCTAGGAAGAAACTGTTGTACAAAAAATAGCAAAAACATACCCAAAATTTCTTAATCCGCGCAAAAAACTACTACCTAGTGCCGATTAGGCTCATTTAAACCCGTTTATGACAGGGTTGGCCCACACGTTCGTGCTGACGAGACAGCTTAAACCAACACATTTTGTTTGATCGTTGACACGAGGGACCCACATCTGACCTTCTATCATGTTCTTCCTCCTCCAATCATTATTTTTCCTGAACATTACTTCAAACGGTACTGATGTGTGTTCGTCGGTGGCGCCGATGATGAGCGAGTTGGCCTCCGCACGGGTTGGCTGGCTAGCCCGAGTGTGACTCACGCACAAGCTAGGCGCCGCGCTGGCCTCCGCTCGAGCCAGATGGCTGGCCTTAGTGCGGCACGCGCGAGCAAGCCGCCGCACCGCTGTGCCAACCTAGCTAGCAAACCTTGCAGACAAGCAGCTGGATGCATCTAGCAGGGTGTGTGCTATCTTGGCTAGCTAGCGGCCGCGAGCGCCGGACGGAGCTGGCATCCGGGCTGCAACAAGATGGGCTCCGCACCACCGGCGGTTTTGACCTCGCCTTCTGTCGGCGGCTGTAGTTGCGTCCCATGGCCAAGGATGACTAGGTGGACGGGCCAGAGATAGGAGGTCACTCGAGGATTTTTGTCCAGAATGACATGTAGGTCCCACAAGTCATAACGCCTAGCTTGCCGGTTGAATAGAAGGCGTTGACTTAAGGGGCGACATGGGTTGAAACGTGCTTATAACGGCACTTTGTAGAGTAGTCATTTCTTGGTAGGGCTGGTTGGTAAGTGGTAGTAGTTTCTTGGCATTATTTATGGTTTCTTGTAAGGAACAATGTACTAGCGACAAAAGGTGATTCTAGGTTGTGTTGTACTCCGAGTAGTAATAGTGGTCGCAGGAGTGTATAGCTCGTTTTGTGGGTTCGATCCCGGCCGAACGCATGGCGGCCTTTTTTTAAATAGTAACCTCACTGCGAGCCAATATTGTACACTGGTAGTTTGACTTTTGAAGTCGAACGGACGTGTCGCACCACAATCTCGGTGCACTGGATATCCCAGCCACGTGAATGGGTTTTCCCTACCATCATCTCGTGGCTCGCGTACTAGAGTAGTACTCCTATATATCAATTCACACCATGCAAAGTTTCTCGCATGCGTGCTCGCCCTAGCCGCACCTCGCTTGCAGCTTCCTAATCAGCTAGCATATTTAAACTAGCGCCTCCCAATTAAGCCTGAGGAGCCAGAAAATCCTGGCCCAGCATTGGGAACTATGCAATATGGCTCTGTACGTAAAGTGCTAGCACTCTACTACTCTGTAGCTTGTGGCGTTGCATGCATGGACTTTGCTCCATTATCGGCTCTATAAAAGAAATTCCTCTTGACGTGAATTTTTTTGTTTTGAAACGGAGGCAAAAGCTTTGCCTCATGTCATTCATAATGAAGGAACTACTAACAAAGTTTGAAGAGATCCATTACACCTCCACAAATGGAAGCGAAAAGCCTAGTCTTGCTATATCAAATAACTCAAATGTTCTGCCCCCGTAGTAATCGTTGCTGATAAATAGGCTGCTAGTGTGTGTGTGAGAGGAGCGGCTGAGTAGGCCAGCTACACACTTGAATAGAGCACGGAGAGTACGCACTACGTAGGTGTACTTTCCATGCATTGATAGTACAGCGATGGTTCTAGAGAACAGTAGTACCCTCCACTTGCAACTATAGCTCCTTCGCCTTGAGATTCAAGAGTTCAAAACTGGTGCACTATAGAAGTATAGTACATCACACTACTAGTTGAGAAAGTAGTACTTCTTCTGCTACAGTACGAGTATGTAGTAAATAATAGCCTCACCATCGCGGGGCATGAGGCACTACCACCACTACAAAAAAAGACACATCCGTGACATTTTGGGACGAACGGAATTTTTTCTGTCATACTTATGACATTCCTATGATGATAATTGTGACAAAACCCGGTATCAACATAGATGTGGTGGGGTCCTACTTCTATGACAAAAAATCATGACAGAAAATGGGCTTTTCGTCCTGGGCGGGCCGGAGACGCAGCTGCATGACATTCTTTGGGCCGTCCATGACGGAGAAAACCGTGGTAGAAGCGAGGGCGAGGAAAATATCAGGGTGCTCCCGGTTACGGTGGGTGGTCGGGGCCGAGCGATGCGCGTTTCTCTCGTACACGCACGCGCGTGGGTGCGAGGCGTTGGGCTCTAACTGAACCCGAGCGATTGCACTGCAGGTTACGCGTTACTGAACCGATGGCTGTTAACTGAACCCGATCGAGCGATTCCTTCGCTACTACTGCTAACTGAAGCCGATCGATGCTGCCTCTGGATGAACAGTGAGCGTTGTTGGGGGGTTTGGATGAACAGTTCCCGGTGGGGGTGGATGAACAGGACCCCGTGGTGTTGCCTCTGGATGAATAGGACCCCGATCGATCGAGCCGGTTGGGGCTTGATGAACAGGACCCCGTGGAGGGCTGGATGAACAGGACCACCCCATGGAAGGCAGGATGAACAGTAGATGGTGGAGGGCTGAATGAACAGTAGCCCGTGGAGGGGTGGTTGAACAGGAGCCCATGGAGAGGGGTGGTTGAACAGTACCGGTGGAGTAGCGCGCGGTGGAGGCTAGATGAACAGGAGCCCGCGGATGAACAGTCGCAGGTGGAGGCTAGAGGAGGTCGACGGTGGATGAATAGTAGCCCGTGGAGGCTGGAGGGGGTCGACGGTGGAGATGAATAGTATCTCGTGGAGTCTCGTTTTGCGGTACGCCACACCCCTCTCGATGAACAGGACCCCGTTTCGACCGTAGCGCTCCAACACAAGTCCGTTTCCTCCGTTTTGCGGTACGCCACACCCCTCCCGATCAACAGGACCCGCGTTTCGACCGTAGGAGGTCTGTTTCCTCTGTTTTGAGGTACGCCAGACCCCTCCCAATGAACAGGATCCCATTTCGACCATGGCCGATCGAACACAAGGCCGTTTCCTCCGTTCTGCGGTACGCCAGGCCTTGTTTCCATCGGCTGTTCCGTCCAAGCCGGTTGGCTCCCACACGTTCCGTTGCCTCCCGATGAACACGACGCATTCCGCTGCCTCCCCATGAACACGATGATGACGCAGTTTCTCCGTTCCAACCCAGCCATGTACACGAGCCCTGGCCGTACGTATGCGCGAGTAGGAGTTCGAGACCCCGCCTGTATGTACGTATGTGGTCGTATTTTCTTTCTTGCACACTGGCCACTGTACGTACGTGTACATGCCACATGCGCGCCTCTACTACGACACGTGCGCGCCTCTACATCGACCAGTATGTACGTACACGTTCGCGTCCAGAATGACAACGCTACGTACGCTTCGACCAGGTGGGTCCCGACTGTCAGGCACTTCCTTGCCTGCGAAGATGTAGCTGGTGGGTCCCAGCAGTCAGGGGGGCGAACCGTTTTTTTTTACGCACTTCCTTGCGTGCGAAGATGTAGCTGGTGGGTCCTAGCAGTCGGGGGGAAACGTTTTTTCGCGAAATACGGTGGCCCATCCGGTGGGTCCCCGCAGGCAGGTGGAGGAATAATTATTTTGCGCGTAATAAGGAGGCACTTCCTTGCTGCAACCGTGGACCCAGCTGTCAGCCTCTCCGCGTACAGTCCTCGTCCGATGGAAGCTGTTCCTTGACCACGTTGACCACGCCGCGCCGAGAGCACCAGGGCGGTGGACGACGGCGAGGCCTAGGAAGGGGACGATGCGGAGCCGGGGAAGACGCGGCAGTGGAAGCCCGCGCGGAGAGGAGTACGAGGGTTCACTGGTTCGGCTGCGGTGTGAGGCTGTTGTCGCCGCAGAATAACAGGGGGTGTGGGTGAGTGGAGGGATGGCCTGGCCAGCGGTGGGAGTAGCACGGGCGGTGAGGCCTCCGCGGCAGCACAACCGGCCACGGGAGGCAGGAGCACGAGGCACGAACGGAGCTGGTTTGGGCGGCTGGAGCATGAAGACCGGAGGTTGAAGAAGCACTACGGCCGTTGGATGGACATCGTACGGTCACTGGAGCTAGAATCGTGCATATTGACTAAGTTGACAAAGCCCTCCATCCCCGTCAATTTAGTAGGACCACAAGTCAGCCTGCCACTATACTGGGTCCCAGCTAACAGGGGGAGTATTCATTTTTTTGTGCGTAACAAGGAGGCACTTCCTTGCGTGCGAAGATATAGCTGGTTGGTCCGAGTTGTCAGCGGCGGTAACGTTTTTTTCGCAAAATATAGAGGCCCTTTCAGTGGGTCCCAGATGTCAGGTGGAGGAATCATTATTTTGCGCGTAATAAGGAGGCATTTCCTTGCGTGCGGCCGTGGACCCAGTTGTCGGCCTCTCCACATACAGTCCACTTCAGATGCATGTCGGTCGTTGAACACGTTGACTAGGCCGCGCTGAGAGCACCAGGGCAGTGGACGACAGCGAGGCCTAGGAAGGGAACGACACGGAGGCAGGGAAGACTCGGCAGTTGTTTCCCACACGGAGGGAAGTACGACTGTACGAGGGTTTACTGGTTCGTCTGCCGTCGCTGAAGAATAACAGCAGGTGTGGGTGAGTAGAGGGATGGTAGGCCAGCGATGGGAGTACGGTGGGGCAGTGAGGCCTGCGCGGCAGCACAGCCGGCCGCGGGGAGGAGAGAGCAGGCATTCCCGCTGGCGCTTGTTTGAGCGGCTGGAGCAGGAACAGCAGAGATTGAAGAAGCACGACGGCTGTTGGATGGACATCCAAAAGTCACTGCTTGTGCGTCAACCTTTTTTTAGGAAAGCCTCAAATCTGTGGAAAACATCATACATCCCATCTGCCATTATTTCTAATAATTTACAACCCATTTGCTAATTATTAAGGTTTTTTTGGAGCCCATATTTTTTTGTTAGCATTACAGCCCATATTGTGGCCACGGTTAAAAAATTATACAAAATTTTGCATATTTTGGTGCGGTCCGAACTATTTTTAATCCCGAAATTTCGAGTCACATTCAAACTGATTTTAAAAATAAATGTATATCAATATAAAATCCAACAAATTGTCCATGCATAAAAATCAATGCAATTTAAAATCTCGAAATGAAAAAAAGAAATTTGAAACTAATTGACGGTTTGATGTGTTTTAAAAATGTACATCCCATTTCTCATTAGTGATAGGCCATTTTCTCGGCCAGCCGAATGAAGCTCTCCTCGTCTTGAAAGATTTGCAGCCCAACAGGCCTGACAAAGCGACTTACTTGGCAAATCACAAAAAAACTGGGCTGTGGCCGTGGACCCATCTGCGGCCGAGGACCCAGCTGTCAGCCTCTCCACATACAGTACGCTTCCGATGGAAGTCGGTCGTTGACCACATTGACCACGCCGCGCCGAGAGCACCAAGGCGGTGGACGATGGCGAGGCCTAGGAAGGGGACGACGCGGAGCCGGGGAAGACGCGGCAGTGGATGCCCACGCGGAGAGGAGTACGAGGGTTCACTGGTTCGGCTATGGTGTGAGGCTGCCGTCGCCGCAGAATAACAGGGGGTGTGGGTGAGTGGAGGGACGGCCTGGCCAGCGGTGGGAGTAGTATGGGGGAGGTGAGGCCTCCGCAGCAGCACAGCCGGCCACGGGAGGCAGGAGCAGGCGGCACAACTGGTGCTGCTTTGGGCGGCTGGAGCAAGAAGACCAGAGGTTGAAGAAGCACTATGGCCGTTGGATGGACATCGTATGGTCACTGGAACTAGAATCGTTCATATTGACTAAGTTGACAAAGCCCTCTGTCCCCGTCAACTTAGTAGGCCCACAAGTCAGCCACCCACTATGGTGGGTCCCAGCTAGCAGGGGGTATTCATTTTTGTGTGCGTCATAAGGAGGCACTTCCTTGCGTGTGAAGATATAGCTGGTGGGTCCGACCTGTCAGCGGGGGGAACGTTTTTTCGTGAAATACAGAAGCCCTTCCGTGGGTCCTAGCTGTCAGGTGGAGGAATCATTATTTTGTGCGTAATAAGGAGGCATTTCCTTGCGTGCGGCCGTGGACCCAGCTGTCAGCCTCTCCACGTACAGTCCACTTCCGATGGATGTCGTTCATTGGCCACGTTGACCAGGCCGCGCCGAGAGCACCAGGGCGGTGGACGACGGCGAGGCCTAGGAAGGGAACGACATGGAGCCAGGGAAGACTCGGCAGTTGTTTCCCACGCGGAGGAGTACGAGGGTTTACTGGTTCGTCTGCCGTCCCTAGAGAATAACAACAGGTGTGGGTGAGTAGAGGGATGGCTAGGCCAGCGATGGGAGTACGGTGGGGCGGTGAGACCTGCGCGGCAGCATAGCCGGCCGCGGGAGGAGGGAGCAGGCAGTCCCGCCGGCGCTTGTTTGAGCAGCTGGAGCAGGAAAAGCAGAGATTGAAGAAGCACGATAGCCGTTGGATGGACATCCAACAGTCACTGCTCTCGTGTGCATTATTTCTAATAATGTACAGCCCATTTGCTAATTCTTAAGAATTTTTTTGGAGCCCATCTTCTTTTTGTTAGCATTACACCCCATATTGTGGCCACGGTTAAAAAGTATACGAATTTTTTGCATATTTCGGTGCGGTCAACTATTTTTAATCCCGAAATATCAATTCACATTCAAACTATTTTGAAAAATAATTTATATAAATATAATATCCAAATAATTGTCCACGCATAAAAATCAATGGAATTTAAAATCTTGAAATGAAAAAAATTGAAACTAATTCCCGGTTTAATGTGTTTTAAAAATGTACAGCCCATTTCTGGGCAAACCGAATGAAACTCTCCTCGTCTTGAAAGATTTGCAGCCCAGCAGGGCTGAAAAGTAAGTAGGCCTCGTTTGGGTATTTAAAAAAAAATAGAACTGGGCTAGCCATTTTCAGCAAGAAAAAAACACAACTGGGCTCATGATGTGGTAAACATAAATAAAACCATGGCTAGACGGGCCACAGCCCCCCATAGCCCCGTTGTTACCCTGATCCATCGCTAAAACTAGTATAAATAACAACTGCTTGTTCCTCAAAAAAACTGCGCGACCTGCTGGGTCCCTGGTGTCAGCCGCTCGTAGTGTAATTCTCTCGTTTATTGACTACGTTGACAATGGCGTGAGCCCCAGATGTCCAACCATTAGGAGGAACCATATTTTTGGGCTTGTAATATAGAGGCACTTGCTTGCGTACTGCCATGACGCTGGTGCGTCCCTACTGTCATCCTCTCCACGTACAGTCATCTCCTTGTTCCTCTCGGTTGTTGACGACGTTGACAATGCAAGAGGGCGGCGCACCGCACACAGCAAGCGAACTAAGGCCGCAAGGCGGAGGACGACGGCGAGGCCTCAGACGGAATGAACAGCAGCCATGGAAGATGCGTCGGTCCAGTCGCAGGCAGAGGGGAGTACGAGGGTTGACTGGTTCGGGTGCGGGTGCGTGTTGGGGCTGACGTCGATGGAGAATAACAGGACGTGTGGGGGAATAGAGGGAGGGACTGGCCAACGTTGGAGGGTACGTATGGTAGGGCGGCGGAGGCGCAGCCAGCCATGGGAGGCGGGAGCAGGCGGAGCCGACGGGGTGGTTTGGTTTGGGTGGCTGGAGGAAGAAGA
The DNA here is from genome assembly GCF_018294505.1 of Triticum aestivum. NCBI lineage: Eukaryota > Viridiplantae > Streptophyta > Magnoliopsida > Poales > Poaceae > Triticum > Triticum aestivum. The sequence continues at coordinate 225,514,084 of NC_057814.1, read as the reverse complement.
GGACAAGAGATAGAAGATACATGACAGATGTTGGATGTCAATCCAACGGCTAGTAGGCAGAATCGTTTGTTGACTGGCTAGTAAGTCGACACCACCTTGGATAGGCTATTTCCTCGCGGGTCCCAAATGTCAGAATCCAAATCTGTCACGGTCATGCAGCCCTTCCTATGAAAATTTACAGCCCATTTGATGTGCTAGTTAGAAATAAGTTTGTGGGTGCTGGTGGGGGCTAATCACTTAGCTTCTGTAATGCACAGTGAGCTCAAGCAGCCGGCGAGAGTGATGTTATTTCCCTTGGTTGGGATTTGTTAGTTGTTACAATATTTCACTCTAAATTAAACGGCTGGCAAGCCATTTGCCTTGCTTCAAAGAAAATATGACAGTCACAGCCGAGTTGAAAAGGGCAGGAACATCTAACTCCAGCTTACAAACTGTACAAAAGCATGAGGGTTAATTGTTCATCAGGTTTACAAAAAAACCCAGGTTGAAAAGGGCAACAACATCTAACTCCAGCACTGTTTTTGGCAGTCACAGTCAAATGGATCGGTCAGGTCCATAGAATGAACATCCTGGGTCGTAAAATTTACTGGATTATGACCACAATATGTTGTAAATAGAAGCCCGGCATGTTCAGAAGCTCTTTTGCCCACCCGAAACTCCTTCTTTTGCTCTTCCACATACCCATCCGTCAAAACCATGCTGCTGATAAACTTGAGCCTGATGGACAATAGTAACCTCGCATTCAGCAGGAAGAATGTGACAAATCTAGTGTTTGCACGGTTGGCTACATATCGTTCTAGCGTTATTGTCTTCAATCGAATCTCATGAGAAGTGAGAAACTCCCGATGCTTACGAATCCACCGATTGGTTATAACTTTCTTACCCCGTCTTGTTGCCTAAATAGACATGAAGATTGAAAACAGTTAAGGTCTAAAAAAAGAGTGTCGAAAGAGCAACAGCTGAACGGTTAATTCTAGTACACTATATGCGGGCTTCCAATGTGCGTGAAATTATCACCTTTATATACAACTTCTCCAGACATGGAAAGCATTGCAGCAAGCCAATAATATTGTTCAGATCAAAACTATTCATTTGGATAAATAAGATCTTGACAGAATCCGGCACCATTGATAGGCCATCCATGGAGAAACTCTTCATTGAGCATAGAACATAATATTAGTACAAAATGTGTACTCCAAGATGACATATAACTTATGCGCAGAAATTTAAAATGCAGCTTATGGTTACAAGTGTAGATGATACTGTAAAGTACCTGAAGAACTGTGGACCCAAACACCATATTGAAATGAGCACAGAGATCATGTATTACACCCAAGGTCTCTAGTTTAGGCGCATAGAGGACGGTTATTTGCAACGGTGAATAACTAGAATCAAGGATCAACCTTTGAAGTGAAGGGGCATCTTGGATGATGAGCTGCCTTCCGTCAAAACAAATTCCAATTATTACAAGGTTAGGTGACTTTATTTGGAGACAACCGATTCTAACTGTGAAAACAAGCACCAAGCACTCCAGGGCAGGGCAACTGGAGTGGATGATGTTGTGCAATGAGGCCTCCGATATACGAAACCGCACAAGTGAAAGTTTCTTGAGAAATGGGAGTCGAAGGTTTAGTACCAGATTGTCTGGTAGGTCGCACAGCGCAAAGGTGGCGGTGTGGAGAGAGGAGGAAAACCGTGAGATGGACATTGGTGCTGAGGGCACAGGTAGATGGCGTTCGGTATTTGGTAGGTGATTTCCAAGGGAATAGTAGAACTCAAGCAACTGTAGTTCTGTGAATTCAGGGGATTTCAGCCAGGCGGCCACCATGCAGGGCATGGTATGCTTGCTCAGGTAGCATGACGAGATGCAGAGGCTTTGAACGGAGCCTTGGTGGGAGGAGATGATGGCTCTGGGGATTTCAAAATCATTGAAGAGAGATAGCTGACGACAGTCGAGATTAAGGGGCACGGCGCGCCATAGAGGGCGGCACCGAATTGAGAGGACTTGTGTGCGGCAGCAATCCTTGGTGGGGAGAAGCGAGATGATCTCCCCAAGGACGGCGTCCGGGAGATCTCTGATGTGGTCCACCCGAGATTCTACGGGTTCCTGGGATCCGGTGGGGGCGGGGTCGCCGCTTCTCCCCACGCTGCCGGGTGCGGGATGTACAACAGGCGTCGCCGCTGGCGGGAGCCTCATCTTCTTGGCGCTGGGTCAGCCGAATCCATTTTCCTCGAGGGCGTCGCGTCGCGCTCATGGATTTGAGCAGAGTAACGAATGACAAGCCTAGTTGTAGTGCGAGTGAAGAAGAAGGGGAGATGGGGTTTTTCTGTAGTAGTGAGGAAGAAGGGGAGCTGGGGTTTTCTGTAGGAGTGAGGTGAGGAATTTGGGGGTACAAGTGGAGCGAGCTGACGTGAGGTGGGTGGGAGTGAGGAGGAAGAAGAACACCCAGGTTTTTTGGGGGCTGGTGTGCTGGGTGTGGGTAGCGCCTCTCATTCAGTAAATATATGGACTTTTGAATTGATTTTACTATTTACTAGGGTGGATGGGCTGTTTTGTCTTGGGCCCAGAGAAACAATTACTACTAGTACAGTGGAGACACTCTACAGCTACCTAGAAAAACAATTACTACTAGTACAGTGGATACAATACCGCTTCTGGCTCCTCCTAGGTCATCGAAACGTCTCCCTCTACTGAATGCCGTTATACTTTTGTTCACCGACATGCAGGCCATGCACCGCGCGGGCCCAAATGCCATCCACCAAATTAGAAGGCAGTATGGAGGCGGAGAGTCACCCCGGTCGTAGCGCGGCAATAACGAGCCGTCGTATCACAAAACCCACCTCCCCGCAGTCTAAGTTTGACGGATGAAGCAACCATCATTTCACTCTTCACTGAATCCCCTTCTCCCTCACCGTCTTCAAGAAAGGCAACACTCGCATATGCCACTGTTCTTCTCTCGCAACGAAGGGAAGGTAAGCAGATCCATGATGTTGGTATATTTTCGTTCAGAGAAAAAAAAACTTTTGCAAAGAAGTAACCGATCCTCACTCTCTTTTTTGTTTCATTGTCATTGCGATTGTGTTTTCCTTTCAGTGGTCTCCTAGTATTCGTCAGTTTCATGATGGACCAAGGAGAACCAGGCAAAGATCTGCCGATATTGGAGCAGACGCGGGAAGCTGATCCCCACGAGACAGAGAGCTCCAAGAAGATGGAGGCAGCCACCGAGCCGACCCCAGATATGCTCACGGCCACTACTGAGATGGTCAACGCCCCATTTGAGGTTACAGCCCCCGTGGCACTGCAGGAGCAGTTTTCCCCCT